>NC_056735.1:1678974389-1679089389 GCF_019279795.1 Protopterus annectens | reverse complement strand
GATAATTTTGTGGGTAATAAAACTGGGAGTAATCAGCACTGACTGAAGGTCAAGCTGAACAAGTGCGCTTTGAGGGACCTCTTAAAACTTATTAATATATTGAAGACTCCCTCAGGCACTTGGGTAGGAAGTTCCACAGTGGACTGATAGGAGAATGATGGAACCTCAAGTAACCCAAGGACACAGAATATAGGGCCTAGCTGGGTTGCAAGGATGTACTAGGTTTTCTAGATATAGGGCATGCTATGCCTAGACTTATGGAGAAAGGGTTGAAGTAATTAAGTAAGAAGAAAATCAAGGCATGTACAACCATCAAAAGTACTCAGGAGGGAGCAAATACAGAATTCAGGTTACATTATGTAGTGAGATGCATAATGAGTTATAATGAGTTAATAGCTGATACTTGGTCGCTTAAAGTCAGTCTGTCATCCAGGATAATAGTGAGATATCTTTAAGTTACTCACAAAGTCTAATCTACCAGCACACAAAAAAACACAAAAACACAAGAATTAATATGTTTTATGGTGGCATGTGTTGTCATGGCCACTGTCTTAGACATGCTACGCTTCAGGTAATTGATTTATTAATTTATTAGTATACTTTTCTGACAAAGTTAGAACCAGTAGGCCAGTGATCTCTTTTCATGAAGATTCAGGTTGATATCCATACTGAGCACAGGAAGTACATCTAGGTTGCTAGGGAGTGTACCCTATTCTTTTAATTACCGTATGGTTCTAGAAGTTCTGGTAAATGAGACAGAAGAAGAAGACGACGAAGAAGAAGGTGGAACCTGCAAGAAACAAGAATCAAAATGAGAGCTCTGAAAATAAAGAGAATAAGATTGTGTCTGATGTCCAAATCTGTCAGAAAGAAGTATTTGTAATGATCTCCTGGTAAATATGCTGAGAAAATAGGAACCGAGTCATAGTTCTGCAATCTCGGGGGGGGGGGGGTAGTATAGCAAAACATTGTAATGTTTGGTAGACTATCAAGACCCAAGAAGTGAATGGCAACAAGCTGATCAAATTACAAGTGGATTGTTTAGTTACTGATGACAGCAGGTAACGAGGAAGTGGCTGAATGCCAGAAAGCAGGATATGGAAGCAGCATGGTTTGTCTTCTTGGATGTCTTATGCAACTGTTGCTGTGAGCACCAGCACTAAAGGAAATGAAAACAGCCCAGTTCCACTAACTAGTGAATTATAGAGATTGGTGGTGATAATTAACAACTTTCCATGAGCAGGTATGCAATTTGGGGTCATATTATGAGTCCATAAGCATTTATTGTGAAGGATGTGCAAGCTATGACTCGAATGGGTTCAGATTAAATTTATAAAATAACTTCTGAGACTTATTCATTAACAGAGAGCTTTCTGAATGCTAATGAGTGGAGGTAATTCAGAATGTGATTGTGAAAAGCCGATAAATCCCATGTCCTGCATAATATGCAAGTACTGGAAATGAAAATGGCAACAAGGCATTGCACATTTACCACTGACCCCCCCCACCCCTGACTACAACATTCGACTTTCCTTTTCAACTTCCAAAAAGTGATGTCAAGCTACAGTTTGGGTTTTTCATTTACAATAAACAACAAAGCATTTCACATCTACTACTGAACCCTGACTATAACATTCTTCATTCCTTTTCAATTTGCAAAAGTCATATAGAGTAGCAATCACAAGTTAACTCTGCCATATGGGTTTATTATTAATTAGTATAGGATCTTGTAGTCCCAGTTAAATTACTTGTTAGCATTGCTTGCATCTTCTTTTTAGTTAATTCTTTGTAAGAGCAACTGCATCATTTCAGGCTAAGAAAATGTCCATAACTGCCTACCTCCTCCCATTTTAATAGTCTATCTATTGTTGGACGATTTAATTTTGGCTGGGAATGTGTTTACATGTCCTATCTTATAATTAAGAATTTTTAATCTATACTTAGCAATGTACATAAGCCACGGTGGTGCAGAGGTAGCGTTGTCACCTCACAGCAAGATGCTCTCCCATTCGATTCTCGGCTGGAGCGCCTTCTGTGTGGAGTCTGCATGTCCTCCCCGCGGTCGAGTGGCGTTCGAAAGACATGTGTGAATAGGCGTGCCCTCATTGAAGGTTGGGTGTCGGGCTAGTACCTCGGCACCATAAAAATCAACTGCCAATAATTAGCGGACCAGAGTTCTACTGTGGCAACCCCTAACTGGGAAAAGCCAAAAGAAAAACAAACAACTTAGCAATGTACATGATTTTAAATGGGTCTCTTTACCATTACTTGTACTAAAGATGTCTGCATAGACTGTCTCCTGCTACTGTGATTGTTTATCTCTGCCAACTTTGCTCCCCTCCCATCCCCATGGACCCTTATATTTATTATCTTTTAACTCCTCCTACAATTTAGTACATATTACCCACCCCTTAAAGATATATACATTAAAAACACTCTTCTAGTTTCAATCCTCTGTCAATTCCTGCTGCAGCCCATTCTGTAGACTTCTTTCACCATATTTTCTTCACAGACGTTCTTAACCCAGTTTTTTCCATACATACTCCTACTTACCAACACCTTTATCCGTACATTCATATACACGCATGTTAATTATAATTTATAAATAATATATATATATATATATATATATATATATATATATATATATATACACACACACAAGTAAAAGCGAAGTAAAACAAATAACAGAGTGAAGCATGGCTGTCATAAACCAAACATTTTAATAAAAACAAAAAATAGGTAAGCGCTTTCACCATGTAGCAGTGGCTTTATCAGACCATCAAACATTGCACAATACCAAACACACCAGTTAAATACTAAACAAATCTAAAATCATCTAATAAAACATAGGTTGCTCACTTCTCATAATACTTCATAGTCAAGGCCTTCATGTCTAATGCATAAAACACAATGACGGAGTTGCTAGCGTTTTCGTCTCTCTGACATAGACTTCATCAGATGAAGATCTGATTTATATTTTTATGTGTTTTTGGCTACATTAAAACCTTGGATTTTTACCTTGGCTGCTGATTCATCTTTCCCTGGGTGCCGTGCCTTGTTGTGGATTTATTAATCTTTCTTTTAGTACCTAGTGTGCTGGTGTCTTTTGGACTTTATTTTATATATATATATATATATATATATATATATATATATAAAACAAAGCATACCAACACCTTTATCCATATGTTCACACACAAACGCATGTGTAAATTTTAATATAGGTATATATGGGTCTACTATACATGATCGAAATTTCAGAAAGCCGAAACCCATATGGCCGAGACCATATGCTCGACTTTTGAAATTTCAAACGTAAAAAAAAAAAAAAAACTTACCTACACATTGCTAGCAGGGGGGCAAGCCTCCACACCCCCTGCAATTTAAATATACCAAATCCGAGATTGCACTACATTGCAGAAGATGGGAATCAACCATGTAGAACCAGCATGTCCAAACAGTGCAGAATGGAAAGATTTCCATCTTCTGCACTGTAGTTCAATCTTGGAGTTGGTATATTTAAGTTACTGGGGGATGCAGCAGTGTGAAAGTAAGTTGTTTTTGTGTTTTTTTTTTTTTTTATTTTATTGCATGGTCGACATTTTGAATGTCGATTCATATTGTCTCGGCCATATGGTCTTCGACACTCTGAAATGTCGCCATGTATAGTAGACTGATATATATATATATATATATATATATATATATATATATATATATATATATATATATATATATATATATATATATATATATATATATATAATATATATATATATATATATATATACACACACACACACACACACACACACACACACACACACACACACACACACACACACACACTCATGTAAAAATATCACAAAAGCACTTTTTGTTTTAGATTCTACTTTGGACTACTATCCTTCTCATCAATACACATTTTTTGGCTCCTCCCTCATCTATAAACTATACACTACTCACTTCTTCATCTCCCCCCACCAACAAACGCATGCCATACAGCTTTCTGCACACAACCTAACTACTGTCCACTACTTTAACTATCGATATACCACCCTGCAAACATCTCCCCACCATTTACCACAGCTCTTTCTCTCCCTTTCTTATAACACTCCTTTCATTAATATACCACATGGTCATCGTCTTACCAAGCCTCCACCTACTTCTAACCACCATCTAAATTCTCACCATGTCAACTCACAATGACAGTAACTCAATTGCTACAGCTTTCCACACTCACATTAGCTTACTTCACTATCATCATATTTCCACATCATATCCCAACTCCATCACAAGCTCACATACTTTACCTCAGAAAATCCTCTCTATCTCTCCTTCTCTGTATCAATATACATGCTCAGATCTGTCCTGTTATAGATATACTAAAGTAAGAAATAGCATTTTCTCAGCAATACTGAAAGTCAGATACAAATGCAAATAGCTTCATACCTCTGCTCACGCTAACTCCATCCTAAAATGTAATGGAGATATTCACCCTCATCCCAGACCCATACATCAACTACCCACCATGGCCAACCCATTACTTTCCAATGCTCCCAACACAAATTTCTCATCAGGTAATGAATCTAACCTCTTTCATTTCACCATTAACCTCAGAAGTATCTGCAACAAAATTCATGATATTCATGCATGTATAAATTTTTACTTCCCAGACTTTGTAATTGCCACTGAAACCTGGATAAAACAATAAATAACTGACAAGAAAATTATTCCTCCAGATTTCAACATACTCGGAATGGACAGAAAACATGGTGATACTGCTATTATTTATAAAAACAACTCAGAAATAACTCCAGGCCATTTAAATATCCCAACATTTAATAATGCAGAGCTTTTGACTGCATGCCTCAGAATCAACCAAAAGAAATCTATAAGTATCTCAGCAGTATACATCCCAACAGGCAACAACATTACCACAGCCAAAAGTATCCTATACTGGATATTTGTCAACATCCCACAGGAAACTTTCATGTGGGTCACAAATATTGACTGGCAATCCATAAACAGCAGCAACCCCAAGGACTGTATTCAACTATTTGGCTTCACCCAGCTAATAAGCTCCATCACCAGAATCAACTAAACTATCAACAGGCAGTCCTCACTGGACTGGATATTGACAAACAAACCCCATAATATAAAATCTTCTGATTGCTTACCAGATACTGTAAGTGACCACATTTCAACCTATGTAATAAGACAACAACATGGTTCACCCAAAGAAATAATCTATAAGCAAGTAAGCAAGTTAACTAAATCTGGCAAATACTCATTTATTACAGCCTTCTCCCACTATAACTGGAATGGTTTAACAGTAATGCCCCTAGATGAAGCAGTTACTCACTTCAGTTACACATGCTTCTAAAAATACTAAATGATTTAGCACCAGTTAGGGCAAAAAAGCATGAAATTCTGAGCATATCAAAACAATCCTGTTTTGGTTTGTGATTTGTTGTGGAGTTGACTGGTAAGAGAAGTTTTATTTATTTTTACTTTTAAAAGGAGGTGTGACTGTGAGCTATAGTGAGCAGAAGATACTGCATGTAAAGAAATTACAACTTCTGTCTGGCTGGTAGAACTTGTATGGTCAGAACAACTTTATTGTATTTTATTATTTAGTTGGATATTGCTGGTATAATTTTTGTCATAAAAGTTGATTTAAGTTCCTATGAATTCTTTGCTACTGACTTTGTGTAATTTTTTTTCCTTTGCAATATTTTATTCAATTAAAGCTGAATATGGATTCTTTAAATGAGTATGCAATTAACGATTTGCTAATGCACAAGTATCTTGTATAGTATAATAAATGCTATGCATATTTAAAGGTAACAGCTGATAACACTGGTGATATTTGTTCCTCGTGTCAAAAGTTGGATGATTTGCTTACCATTGTTAGAAGCAAATCTTGTTAGATTTTTATTAATATTAGTCTGAAATTAATTATGTTGTAAATATGCTGAAAGAAAAGGCTTGCTTAAATGCAGAAACAGAGTTTAGTAATATGTGATCAGCAGTCATACTAAATGACCATGGCTTGGAAAAGGAATCTGCTGAATGGACATTTTTCCCTTACAGACTTAAAAACAGGATGTATGCAAGAGCAAAAATGCAAAATCTGCTTTTAAAGAACACTGACACGTTTTTCTGCATATAAAAAATGGACACAATATGTTTCCTAAAATAACAGGATGGACACAATATGTTTCCTAAAATAACAGGATATGTTTATGACACTGTGACAATGTGTTTTCTCAAAAATATGTTTTTCTGCATGGAAAACAGGATATGCTTATCAGCATTGACACAAGAACAGATGTTTTTGTACAAAGATCCAAATAGAATACAGGACAATGTGTTTCCTCAAAAATATGTTTTTTTGCATGAACAACCGGACACTGTTACAGGATATTCACACTGTCAGAAAAGCTGGTCTCTTACAAGACATTGTTAAACAAGGAAGCTTAGTATTGTTTCTACAGGATAAGCAATTCTCCAAAATAGAGGACTAAAAACTGTATATAAAGAGCTGTATAAATCCAGTTATGTTAGAGGTATGGTAGGGACTCATGTGTCCTAAGGTAAATGTTATATCTCTCACATCATCTGTACTATATGAGAAGTAAAGTTGGAACAGTACTTTTAAGCTGCAACGTGGTTCCGTTTGGTTTATTATAAAAAGTTATTTGTTACTGCTCTCTAAAGTTGATGCTGCAAAGTGTATTCTCTCATCAGTGTATATTCTGCAAGTTTCTGTATGCAACAGACTGTGAATGCAAATATAACCAGACTTTGAATTTTAGCAGAATCCAGCCAGCAAGACTGAGTGTCTTAAGAACACCTCAAATCTATCCCACAGCAAGTTAACTCCAGCATGCAGCATGCAGCAGCAAGCAAGTAAGAGCCATGTAATTTTTTCAATGGCAAGCTAGCCTGCATTTGAACCTACAATCTGCATTCAAACACATGAGGAGTGATGGTAAGCCCTGCAGAGGGTCACTTCAGTCAAATTGCAGTAACTAACATTTGTACGTATGTGTAAATCCTAAACAGAAGTATTCCAGTTTATGCAGCTTGCAGTAGTAAAGTTTTTTAGACGTCTACAATCCGGAGTGAGACTAGTTCAAGAAATTTGCAGTGCCATAAATTCTTCAAGAAAAGGTGAATGTCCACTAGCACAGTAGTCCGCTGCCTGTTGTGCTTCACCAGCTTCTCAAGTGACTCTGAAAAATTTCTAGCCATCAGCAACAGCAGCCTGATCACCTGTTTTCTTGCTAACTGGTAAGACTTTTTTCTCTGTCACATATTTAGTGTGGATGATGTTAAACAGAGTTTGTATATTCATACATAGTTTGTATATTCTTAGACAGTTTTTTTAGATAGTATGGATATTATTTATAATTCATGCAGGAGTAACCCAAACTTTAGTAAATTGCTATGTTGGTATACACAGCACATTAGTAAATGTAAAACCTTATTAGAGCAGGTTGATAGTAAGGCATTATGCAAATGTATTACAATATTTGACTGGTATCTCAAAGAAAACCATGTGAAAAATGACAAATGTTTAGTGTGTGCTTCAACAAAAACTGCATTTTGTGTATTACGCCATAAAATAATATTGCATCATATTGCTAAAAAAATAGACTGTAAAGACAGATCTGAAGAATTAACTAAGGGTAAAGTGTTTCCATTGCATTCTGATGTTGAACAGTTATGTCCTGTCACCACATGTGAGTCAAATCAGTTACTGATA
Organism: Protopterus annectens; assembly: GCF_019279795.1. Lineage (NCBI taxonomy): Eukaryota > Metazoa > Chordata > Ceratodontiformes > Protopteridae > Protopterus > Protopterus annectens. The sequence goes on along the minus strand of NC_056735.1, from coordinate 1,679,081,612 downwards.
GAACCCCTAGTACATTTTGTTACAAAGGAATGTAGTAAACTTCTAAAAGACAGACACAATGAGTTCAGGAAGCTTAGACAAGTTATACATACATCTTTTCAAAAGTGCTTAGGAGTTTCAAATTCAGCAGAACAGCTTACTAAAGAATGTCAGAAAGACCATGCAACATTACTGGAAATTCAACAGCAGCTGCAGGATAAAGGAAATAAATTAGCTGAACTGACAAAGACTGGGAACTTCCTGCATACACAGTTAATCTGTGCAAAAGAAATATATTTTATAATATGTTTATGTTTTGAAAATGGTTAAACATACATGGTAGGATGGTAGGATCTGATGTCTGGACAAATCATTCTTAAATGTTTTACTTTCATTCAGTTAAAGCAAGACATCTATCAGTACTACAGTAAAGTAAAGCATATGAATGCCATTCATTAGCATAGTCAAAAGGTAAACAAAACTGTTCTAGTGTATAAAAATTAAATGAAAATAGTTAATAAGAATAAAGATTTAAAGTCACAAGACTGACATGCTTGTATAAAGATATACAGATGCAAGACATACATCCATGTGTGTTATTTTCATCTAGAGTACATCTGTTACAATACACAAGAATAACAGTCAGACGACAGCAAATATAAATAATATAAATATAAATGTGTTGGTTAAACTAATATCTATTTTTTTTTTTACAATTTGTTTATAATTATATAGTAACACCAAACAGTTAAAGTTCTGAATTTTAAAAAGAAAATCACAGATGGTATTATTCAAACAGTTTTTGTAAAATTAATAGCAGGACAGTTAAATAGTTAAACAGATAAATAAAATAAAAAAATACTGAAATCCATGTAAGCTAATTGTAATGTAGTATAAATGCATAGTTATGCAAATCACAATCACATTAAAGGAAAAATGCTAAAAGAATTAACTATAGTTTACAGAGTATGAAATGTGAGCTCTGACCTTCCTAGACTGAATGAATAGTTACAGGAAATGCTGGAAAGATCAGATAAACAACAAGACTGATTGCCAGACAAGTAGCTTGAGTTTTTCTAAAGCATCATTGTTATTAAAACATAATTGTTAAAATGTTTACAGGCAACACTATTTGGTAATTGTAATAAAATGTCACAATTGTGCATAGATGTCACTGATAATCTGTTTGCAAGTAAATGTTAAAAGAGAAGAAAAAACTCAGTTGCATCAAGTACAGCCAGCAAATGGGCTATAGTATACATACAGTTCAAATCAATTGTGCAGGAGGGTGTAAATACCTACTAGAGGTAATATACAGTGAAAGCTTTATTTAGTAACCTAATAAAATAAATGTATAACCAAAGTGTTGGGCTGACATGCATTCTATTCTCACAGCATAGGGCAGGAAAACAGTGCTGAAGTACTACAGGGGGAGGGGGCACTTTCTCAGTTTTACACTGACTGTATTAAGCAGTACTGAACAAGGGTCTGAAATAAAGCTATAGAAATAATAAACAACAAGGGTCTAAAATAAAGCTACAGGAAAAAATATCTAATTCCTTCTTGACAATACTCTTTTATGGGGGGAAAAACAGGTATTAGTGTATTAGAAATACTGGTAAACTGGATTAAACCTGACAGGATAAGATATTTTAATAGCTATCATAATGGTTATTATTGTATTGTTTAGAATTAAATTGCATTTACAACCTGTTAAACTGTAAAGCTATACAAGAGATGGTTAAAAAAACAAGACATGGCTTAAAATTGATTACAGCTATACAAGAGAGAATAAAGATATGCAAAATGCATAAATGTTTCTAATAGCAAGAATGGTCACTATTTTTAATATGTTTTTGGCAAAACGATGTTGGTATAAAAAAGCATCAATGTTTCTAATTGCTGAGTATGTAGTTTAAAATAACAGGACATATAGATATGGTATCAGTTCCACTAGATATTTCTAAAAAGACAAACATTTTCCAAGATTTTGCTTAATATTAATGTTATTAAATTTGTAAGATTAGACTAAATGTACTTTATAGTCTTTGTATGTGCAAATGTAGAAAATTTCAGTACAAATGATAGTCTTTGTATGTACAAATGCAGAAAAATGCAGTACAAATGAAATTAATGTCTAGTATTGAATATGTGTGAAAAAAAACATATTTAAAGAAAAAATGGGTCCAGGGTACCTACTAGATTGAAATGCATAAATAGCAAACAGTCTATGTAAATACATACTGTACAGGATACATCGTAATAAGTTCAAAAGTAATTTGTCAAGTTGTAATATCACTGGTTTTACCCCAGTAAAATAATTGCTTTCAAATATTAATTATCTAAGCCCAGTTCAGTATTTTACCAAGATGTTAATGAGCAGTTCGAAGACATGACCACAATGTTATGGTTAAAATGACATTGAAATTGTGTGTTTTCAGTAGTGTATAAATGCTTGCAGTAGCACATGGTTACTGTCTCTTATAGTTAATTCAACAGTTGCAAAGAGTTAATGGAACAGTTCTAAGTCATAAATTAAATTCTGTGATTGCAAAAGAATAAATTGATCATGTTAAATAAAATAACATTAAAGCAGACACAGCTCATAACTGATAAAATATTTTCACAGAATGGTCTGCAAAAGAAAAAGTTGAAATACATTCAGTTTTGGTAGTAATACTTAATATCATTGTATTAACTATGTAAAATTGCATTTTGATTTGTTGTATCAAACTAAAGGTTTGTTCCTTGTGTTTTCTATACAAAATGTTTTGAGTATGTTTAAAAACAGAGGGAATTGTTAGATTTTATTAATATTAGTCTGAAATTAATTATGTTGTAAATATGCTGAAAGAAAATGCTTGCTTAAATGCAGAAACAGAGTTTAGTAATATGTGATCAGAAGTCATACTAAATGACCATGGCTTGGAAAAGGAATCTGCTGAATGGACATTTTTCCCTTACAGACTTAAAAACAGGATGTATGCAAGAGCAAAAATGCAAAATCTGCTTTTAAAGAACACTGACATGTTTTTCTGCATATAAAAAATGGACACAATATGTTTCCTAAAATAACAGGATGGACACAATATGTTTCCTAAAACAACAGGATATGTTTATGACACTGTGACAATGTGTTTTCTCAAAAATATGTTTTTCTGCATGGAAAACAGGATATGCTTATCAGCATTGACACAAGAACAGATATTTTTGTACAAAGATCCAAATAGAATACAGGACAATGTGTTTCCTCAAAACTATGTTTTTTTGCATGAACAACCGGACACTGTTACAGGATATTCACACTGTCAGAAAAGCTGGTCTCTTACAAGACATTGTTAAGCAAGGAAGCTTAGTATTGTTTCTACAGGATAAGCAATTCTCCAAAATAGAGGACTAAAAACTGTATATAAAGAGGTATGGTAGGGACTCATGTGTCCTAAGGTAAATGTTATATCTCTCACATCATCTGTACTATATGAGAAGTAAAGTTGGAACAGTACTTTTAAGCTGCAACGTGGTTCCATTTGGATTATTATAAAAAGTTATTTGTTACTGCTCTCTAAAGTTGATGCTGCAAAGTATATTCTCTCATCAGTGTATATTCTGCAAGTTTCTGTATGCAACAGACTGTGAATGCAAATATAACCAGACTTTGAATTTTAGCAGAATCCAGCCAGCAAGACTGAGTGTCTTAAGAACACTTCAAATCCATCACACCAAGCAGTAAGCAGCTCAATGTAATTTTTTCAAATCTCGACTTTGATTCTTTTGGCTTTTCCCGGTTAGGGGTCGCCACAGCGGAACTCCAGTCCGCTAATGATTGGCAGTAGATTTTGATGTGCTGGCTTGCCGGGCCTAACACACAACCTTCAAATAAGGAATGCCCATTCATGCATGTCGCCACACAGAAGACGCTCTGAGAATCGAACGAGCAACATCTAACTGTGAGGCGACAACGCTACCGCAGCACCACCACCGCAGTTAAATCTCGACTTAATGATGATTATTGCACATGTGCAGTTGGCATGGCTTGGAGAACTGTTGTATCATATATTAATGACTAGACTGATTAACTAAATCATATTAGGCATAGAACAAATAGAACAGATTTAGGAAATGATGCATCTATTTTCTGCAAAGAACATTCAACTCCTATGAAACATGATGAGGCCCCTGAGGACTATGGAATTGTGGATGCAAGTACTCAGCAATCTGAGGATCCGGTTTGTTTAGAAGGAAACAAAGAAAGAAAGGAAGAAGTTCTCAACAAATAACAAGGAAGAAAATGAAACTGACTAATGGCTGTAAAGGAAAGAGAATACATAGTGAAAAAGGATTCTGCTTTGTTATGTAACACACTGGTGACAGGGAATGAAGATATCTGTTTATCAGAAAACCCTCAGTCTACAGAAAAAGGCATCACCTTTTCAATGGAAAAGGTAGAAAAAGAGGCAAGGGGCATGTGAAAAGGAAGAAATCAAAACTGAACGTGGAAGGATTGAAGAACATTACTGTAAGAAAAAAGAAGAGAAAGACAGATGTTGACTACATGGCTCAAGCTGTGGATTTACAATGCCAGCTGGATGAGAATTTAATACACAATGAAAATAGTGGAATTAATAAGACTAATAGTGATGAAGATCTATCCTTCATAACAATTGATAGAACAGAAATGACTGTATTAGAAGCTGAAGATTCTTCAGAGATGGTCAGCAAAGATATTCTTGTAATTAGAGATTCAGTTATTAGAGGAACTGATACTTATATTTGCAGAGATGATAATGAACATTGAGTAGTTTTATGCTTGCCAAGAGCAAAAACAGAAGATGTGAAACAAGCCTTGGAATGCCTTAATGTAAGGAAGTATGGATCTGTTTTTATTCATACTGGTACAAATTATGTCACTAACAAAGATTCTCTGACTGTTAAACGGGAACTGACAGCCCTCCTAGATAGTATACCGTGTACTGGTGTTAGGACCTATTTTTCACAAATCACCTATAGAAGGGATAGTCAGGTCACTGTGAATGAAAAGATTTTTTGGATAGACACCTACATGGAAAAAATGTTCTGTTTTAAAAAATGGAAATGTATAGAGAATCCAAGCCTTCTTTTGGGCACACATGTGCTTCGACAGGATGGTGTGCATTTGTCTAGATCAGGGAAGAGAATTTTTGCAGCAGATATTTTGCAATATTTGACAAACACTAGCCAGAATTTTTGTCAGGTCAAAAATGTAACAGTTCACAGATAGCAACATTTGATGCATCTCTGATGGTTGTTAATGCTAGGAGAATTAATGATAATTTTTTTTATTGGAAAATTTGCTACGTTCCCGCAGGATTAATGTTGTTATAGCTTGTGAAATATGGTTAAAGAACAATGACTGGAGACCAGTTCTGTCAGAGTGCAAATGTTTTTTCTGTAACAGACATTCTAACAAAAAATCAGGTGGAGGTGTTATGATAGGGATTAAAGATAGCGATGAGACTTGTGATTATTACATGTTCAGTGATAACACCAATACTATAGACTGTGTAACTGTGACAATAAAGACAACCCTGCAACATATAACAATTGTTGGAGTGTACAGACCACCAAAGTCAAGTGCAGATGACCTAGAGGACTTCATACATTTGTTACATGAAACACAGGAGGGAAGAATAGTATTAGCTGGGGACTTAAATTTACCAGAAACAGACTGAAATAATATACTGATTCAACAACGTTAGTAAAGAAATTATTCACAGAGAATATTCAGGAACAACAAATGTTTCAGATTGTAAAAAACCTACCAGGGGATGGAATATACTAGATATTGTTTGTGTTCCCAAAGAAATTACTGTAACTTCAAGTCAAGTTTTACCACAATTGATGTGCAGTGATCATGGGATCATAAAGGTTAATTTGTTGCTAGATAATTCTGCCAAACTGAAATCTAAGCCAATGCACAGAAGGTTAATTAGAGATTATAGGGAAGCAAAACAGTTACTATATAAAATTAACTGGAGTGAGATGTTCAGTGGAAAAACTGCAGATGGAATGTGGAAAGTTTTGAAAGAGAAATTGTTTGAGTGCAAAAAGTCAAAAAAATGTTTAACATCAAGATCTAGGCATGCAAAATCAGGGGGGTATATTTCCATAAGAACAAGATACCTGATTAAGATGAGAGACAAAAAAATATATGAAATGGAAGAGAGGTCGAACTACAACTTTGAAAACTGAAATAAATGAGCTGTACAAACAGATTAAGCATAGTGTTAGACAAGATCAAGAAAAATCTGAAGAAAAATTATATAAAGATATTGAGCATAATAGGAAACCTTTTTATTGATACATAAGATGTGGAAGGAGTAAAGATACACAAACTGATAAACTGTGTGCAGATTCTAAAATTTCTTCTCAGACACAACAGATTATAGATATATTTACAAAATCTTATGCAAAACAGTTTGGCTCCACAAAAGGGGCGGTAAGTTGTCCTAGTGACATCCAGGTAACCCCAGATACTGGAATCAAATTAGATTATATTGAAAAAGAACTGTGCAAACTGGATCCAAACAAAGCGCAGGGGGGAGACGGAATAAGTAACAATGACCTGAGAACACTTAAGCAAGAACTTACACTGCCATTACATCTATTATTCACTGGGTTATATAAATATGGGGAGATTTCTCAAGATTGGAGATGTACTTATTAAACCTGCCTTTAAGGGAAAGGGGAGTAGGACAAACACAGAATTTCATGTTGTGGAAAAATAATGGAGAAGGTAATACTGGATAAGTTATTGTCAGAACTGGATAGGTTTGGACTTGAAACCATATATCAGCATGCATATGTTGAAAATAGATCTATTACCACCTGTAACATGATGTTCTATAACAATATAATGACAGCTATGAATGAAAAATTGTGCTGTGATGTGATTTAAATATATTTAACTTCAACATTTGACAGGGTTCTGCACAAAACACTGATCAATAAATTAGTTCAACTAGGTATTGATCTACTGTTGATAGGATGGATAGCTGCATGGCTTACAAATAGGACATGGCAAGTATCACACACCAACTAGACAGGTGAAATCCTTGGTTACAGTCAAGGTGTCCCACAGGGCTCTGTCCTAGACCCTTACTTGTTTAGATTGTATCTTTCAGACCTTACTTTTTCATCTGAGGTGTTCTACAGTCTATAAGCTGATGACCTGAAATTGGGTAAACTGATTACAAGTGTTACAGATAATGCATGTCTGCAAAATAATTTGACTAAATTGACCATTTGGGCACAGGAGAATTGTACGTTGATAAATACATCAAAAACTAAGCATATGACATTTGGGAAACATAAACTGAAAGGTGAATATGTAATACAGCATGCAGTGATTGAAACTGTAGACTCATTTAAGGACCTGGGTATATGGGTAGATTCAGCTATGAGTTTTTCTAATCATATCAACCAATTGGCTAATGATAGTTATAGAACTATAGGTTGTATAAAAAGATTTATAAAGTCTAGGAAGTCAAACATAATGAAGTCATTGTTTATTAGTTACATTAGACCCAAACTTGAGTATGGAATAACAATATGGAAACCCTATAGGAAAACATGTATGAATAAACTGGAAAGAGTACAGTGGAAATATACTAAGGGCATCCATGGATGTGAAAAATCTAAGTTATTATGAAAGACTAAAATATTTGAACTTGTACAGTGTCTCTTACAGATATTTAAGAGGAGATCTTATTCAGGTATATAGGGCATTTTGGGACATCTACCTCTGGGAATGTTTGGGGTTATCAAAAAGTACTAGAGAATCGTCAGATAACCTATGTAGAAGATTCTATAGGAATAAGAAGTGTACTAATTGGTTCTCTGACAGAGTAGCTGATGCTTGGAACAGACTACCAAATTGCATTAAAGCAAGTAGTAGTTTAGATATTTTTAAGAACAGCCTGGACATTTATTATAGGAACAAGTGTTTTGGCATATTGGCAAGCTAGAAGGGCTTTAATGCCCATGCTTGAAATATTTGTATGTATGTAAGAAAGGTAAAATCCAACAGCACCATGGTTGACATAAGAGACCAAACATTTCATGCTGCAAAGGGATAAAGCATGGAAAGAATCGTATAAGAATAAAATACAACATGCCTACCAAAATATTAGATATCTGAGAAACTGTGCCAAGATCCTTGTTAAATCTGACAAGAAATCATACTACGGTAATCTCCATCAAAAGCACCAAAACAACCCCATGCTTTTTTGGTCCTCTCTAAATAAACTATTATACCCTGGGCATACAAACAACAAAGAGTCCTTGAACTTTGCAAAGTATGTGACAGTGTCCACCAAAATCTCCTTTCTGAACTAGCAACTCTAGGATTCATTTACCCCTCTCTCACCTGGTTCCACAGTTATTTATGCAGTCATCAGCAGGTAACTAAATGGCAGAAAAACCTTTCAGCATTTCAACCAATCTCTGTTGGTGTTCCCCAAGGGTCAACACTTTGCCCCCTTCTATTTAATATTTTCATAAATAAACTTCATACCACTACAACACTTGCCACTGTCATACAATACACCAACAATTCAGCCCTTATCTGCTCTGCCCCATCCATAACAAAATTAAAGGACTTGCTCAAATATCCTTCACTGACATTGAAATATGGCTAAACATTCTAACTTGCTGCTTAATACCAAAAAACAAGCTTATCCTATTTACTCCAAAACAATACCTTAACCAGAAACACACATTTCATATTACCTGAAGTAATAACACAAAAATAGAAACCATAAGCCTAACTAAACTACTTAGAGTCATAGTAGATGACATCCTCAGATTTGATCACCACATGCTTCATTCCATCAAGAAAGCTCACCAAACACTTGGCTCCCTCTATAGGGCCAAACACTACCTAACAGATCAAACAAGGATTAGCTTAGCAACAACATACCTCATTCCTTCTCTATTATATGCTTCACCATTCTTACAAATATCAACACTATGTATAAAACTAAACTATCCTCCTACTACTATAAAACAGCTAAATTTGCAACCAACCAACATTATAAAACATACTACTGGCTTGTATTAAACCAATTGAACTGGCTTGAACTCCCAAACCAGTTGACATACTCACAACTAATCATTGCCACAACCTATTGTACTCTCCTGACAAGTGTCCAGCATTACAAAATACTCTACTGTACTATTCACCCACTAGAGACCAGAGATCTTTGCTCTAGCAATAAACTCTTATTATGTATCAGTAAGACATTCAACACTGCCAGAGCCTCCCTCAACTCCCATTATATGTAATGGCTTGCAGGCATGATCCACAGCATGTACAAAGGACGCAGTGCTCCATGAGTTTGTGATAAACCTTAAATAGTGTAATTACAAACTACTCCACTAATAGAATTCTGCAGTCCACAAACACCATCTACTACAAACCAAATCAAACAATACAGCATCAAAATCCCTATACTTCAACTACAGCGCCAAAAAGTGGAACTCCATCCTTCTCCCCCTCCATCTCAGGCAAATGAACAGTCTAAAATCCTTTAAAACACAATTAAAAAACATCTAGCAGACTTATGGCTGCACGTCTGCATTTTTCCAGACAGACCCCCACCTTACACCTCATTACTACAGGTAACATCTCTCATACTTCCTCCTGTTTTTTCCTACAGAACAAAATCTGTTGCTCACTATTCCCCACTCAAAACAATTGCAAACTAATTCTTTCTGACACAAATGTGTTTTTACATTTATTAGCATCTCTTGCTGCATTATTGCAGAATATTTTCCAAACACCTAATTTCATTAATCTAAAAATGTCTGCACATGTATATCAACTACTGTAAATTTTTATAATTAGAATTAATTAAGGTGGAGGTGGGGTTACATCAAGAATCAGCTCTGTGCCCTTTCTTATTTGCAATGGTGATGGACAGGTTGACAGACGAGATCAGACAGGAGTCCCCGTGGACTATGACATTTGCAGATGACATTGTGATCTGTTGTGGGAGTAGGGAACAGGTGGAGGAGACCCTGGAGAGATGGAGATATGCTCTAGAAAGAAGAGGAATGAAGGTCAGCAGGACTAAGACAGAATATATGTGTGTGAATGAGAGGGAGGATTGAGGAATGGTGAGGATGCAAGGAGTAGGGGTGGCGAAGGTGGATGAGTTTAAATACTTGGGGTCAATAGTTCAGAGTAATGGTGAGTGTGGAAGAGATGTGAAGAAGAGAGTACAGACAGGATGGACTGGGTGGAGAAGAATGTCAGGAGTGATTTGTGATAGAAGAATACCTGTAAGAGTGAAAGGGAAGGTCTACAAGAGGATAGTGAGACCAGCTATGTTATATGGGTTGGAGACAGTGGCATTGACAAAAAGGCAGAAGTTTGAGCTGGATGTGGCAGAGTTAAAGATGTTAAGAGTTGCACTGGGTGTGCCGAGGGTGGACAGGATTAGGAATAAGTATATTAGAGGGTCAGCCCAGGTTGGAAGGTTTGGAGACAAAGCCAGAGAGGCAAGATTATGTTGGTTTGGATATGTGCTGAGGAAGGATGCTGAGTATATTGGGAAAAAGATGCTAAGGATGAAGCTACTAGGTAACAGGAAAAGAGGAAGACCTAAGATTAGGTTTATGGATGTGGTGAGAGAGAACATGCAGGTGGTTGGTGTGACAGAGCAAGATGCAGAGGACAGGAAGAAATGGAAACAGGTGATCCGCTGTGGTGACCCCTAACAGGAACAGCCAAAAGAAGATGATGATGATGATATTCCAACACAAATGTGACTGTATATTGTATGTAAATGTATGATTATATTGTTTTCCTTTTGTGAACTTAAGTGAACTTGGCACACAAATATTCAGCACTGTTAGTTGTATAATGTAATGAGAATGAAACTCTGCTTATTGTATATTGCAATGGGGATGCATAAGGAAGTAGTAGTCCACAAAAAATACAAAAAAATACAACAACAAACAGACAGGCCAAAAAGGGGACAGAAAGATGATAGAGTGGACTACTGAGGATAAGAAAGACATTACATATTGTTACTATTATACAAGAAGCCCAGAATTTCAGGACACAAGATATGCAAAAAGATTAAGAGAGACATTAGAGGAAAAAATACTTTCAAAAGAAAAACTGTCAAAAGCTTCAAATGCAAATTTGTGTTCATGAATACAACAAATTTACGAAAAAACATTACATAGACCAATAAACCTTGGGACTTTTGGAAAAAGAAGCAACTGAGGGAGTGAAGAAATATAAAAAACAAAATCTAGAGATTTTTGAAAGGAATAAAAAAAGAAACATGGACATGGGAAAGAAAGAGAGAGCTGATATGGTGCAATATTTATGCAAGCGAGAAAGCCAAATTAATCAATTTGAAAAGGCAGCTCCAAAGATATTTGAAGAGAAATATAGGCAAAGGTGCCCAGATATGGAAAGTTTCATAATACAAAAAATAAGTTCACAAAGGAGGAACATAGAACAGAAAATTAGAAAAGCAAAAGTTAAACAAATAGAAGCTGAAGTTATGGAATACTTGCAAAGTGAAGGATTTAGTGCAGAAAGTCTAACACAGGTTATATCATAGCATGAAGGAATAATGAGTCCCTAAGTAAGGAGAAACAGGAGGAGCAGAAGACATCTGAAGAAATATGGACATGGGAAAGAAAAAGAGATGTAATATTATTTTATGCAAAGGAGAAAAACTAATCAATACAAAAAACAGCACCAAAGATATCTGAAGAGAAATACAAGCAAAGGCATCCAGATATGGAAACGTTTGCAATACAAAAAAATAAGAAAACAAAGGGGGAAATTAGAAAAGATGTTTAGTAATGAAGAAGTTTAAGAAAATCGAAATGAAAGTTATGGATTATCTGTGAAGTGAAGGATTTAATATAGAAAATCTAACTCTGATAACATCACAGCATGGTAAAAAAATGAGTCCCCAAATTAAGGAGATACCAGTGGAGCGTGAAGCATCTGATCAGTTGCCATATGAAGACGCGTTAGAGCCTTCAGTAGGACACCAGTACAAAAGTTCAGTTTGAGTTGTACTGTAAGGGAAAGAACAGGAAACTGTGGCAACTCTGACACAGTCAATGTTGTGGAGTGATAAGCAAGTGAGTTCCCATATGATAGAGCAATGGATGACAAAAGGATAAAGCTGAAAAGAATATGGCACAGGAAGATGTTCTGGAATGTTCTGTAGAATGCCTGCAGGAAATGGAGAGCTAAGAATGTGCCCTTAGTTTAGAAGAAAATGATCTAAGGGAAGAGTTGCTTGATTTAATAGAGATGGGTAGACATATTAAGATCAATGAAAGAAATAGATTTCAGAAAGTCAATAAGACCAAAAATGTTAGATGTTTGATAACACAACTGAGCACAGTAAGCAAGACTGTTCATGACATTCATGTGATATAACACAAATAAAGAGGATATATTACTGTGCAGCTAAACTAATAACAGGTAAAGTCTTACCACAAAAACATGGCAGTAAAGGAAAGGAAGGGGAGAAATCAAATGTCATCAGGGAAGTATCGAATAGAGAAATCTATAAACCAATTAAGACAAGAAGTATCACTGTTAGAAGAACACAGAAGAGGGAACAGATCAACAAAAATACTCATAAAGACAGACATGATAAAACCAGCATGCAGTATCAGAACAGACCAAGATCTATCATGCACCACTGCAACTAATAAACTGAAGATATCCACACATGCAGGAGAAACTTATAAGATATGCAGACAAATATAAATGAAAAGTACAAAATAAGCAACTTATTGATGACCCCAAAAAAATTATAGAGAATTGGGAAGCAAGGCAAAAGAAATATAAATAAACCAGAAATCAAAGAAGTAGACACATTTTGGAGAAATATCAATGAAGATCCTGTGGAACATAACAAAGATTCTGAGTAAATAGAAGGAGTAAAAGAAAGAATAAAAAGTTCAAATGTACATGACATGAAATGGGATGAAGTAACGGACAAAGAAATTGAAACAAAATTAAGAAAAGCTCCTAACAGGAAAACCCAAGTCCCAGATGCAGTACCTAATTTCTGGCTAATAGTATTAACATCTTTACATAGGATCATAGGAGGTTACTAGAATAATAACCCTAGTGTCCTTTCAAACCTAGACAAGTTTTACCCTTATTTCCATGATCAGCAACTATCTCCCCTGTCTAAGGGTAAAACTTGGCTAGGCTTGAAAGGGCCCAAGGGTCAGTAGCCTAGTAACCTCCTATAATTTAGCCGTGAGTAAGAACTATTTATATGTGCACCCTGAACATTTGCAAGCCTGGTTAACAGGAAAAACAATACTCCTCCTTAAGAGTGAACCTGCAAGATATCTTAAAAACTATAGACCAGTAACTTGCCTTCCAGTGATGTATAAACTATACACTGGAATTGAAGCTGACAGAGATTATAGTCATTTAGAAGAAAAGTCAATCATGGCCATAGAACAAAAGGGTAACAAAAAAAGTCATGTGGAACAAAGGATCATTTGTTATTAAATAAAGTCATAATGGAAAATTGTAAAAAGGGGAAGAATCTAAGTATGGCATCAATAGATTACAAAAAAGCATTTGACAGCATCCCACATTCATGGATAAAGGAATGCTTACAGTTGTATAAGATACACCCTACACTGATTGATTATATTACAGTGACCATGAAACAGTGGCAAACCACTTTGCAGCTAAGCCATGATAAAGGACAAATTATTATCCCAGGGATAAAAATTCAAAGGGGGATATTTTAGGGTGAGTCTTTGTCACCACTGCTCTTTTCCCTTGCCCTTAACCCATCAAGCTGTCTACTTAACTGTTGGAAAAATATGTATTAACATATGTGTGCAATGCTTATTTTAAATAAGGGAAGATTAACACGTTTTTATTCTATATGCAGCATTAGTTCTATTTGAAACTGAAAACATGCTTTTCTGAAATTGTGCTTTCTGACACTGCAAGATGCACTCTGACCTAGTTTGCTAGCACAGCAAAATACATGTTTATGCCTTGGAAATGTACTGGAAAGCAGGTGATTTTCTGCTAGGTCAGGAAATTAAAAGGAGAATAATAATAATTTCTGTAGATCCATTCATTATGGACAATAAGCTCTGTTCGTGCTAATGAAAAAGTGCACAAGCTGCAAGAAAGTTAGATACTATAAACAATGAAATGCTTCAGAAATCTGTACTTGCATTGTGCTTGAATTAGTCATAGTACCTAGACTTGTAACATCACATAGCAAGAAAGTTATAATTGACCGGTGGTCGTCAAGGCCATCCTGTTTACTGAAAAATATTTTTTAAACTTGCTTACCTTGAACTAGCCTGAACTGTTTTTTAACTGATTGCTGCATTATTTTAAAATCTGCACTTAAAGTTACATTTTAGTCAAATTTGATTGAAAGTTTGCTTGTTTGTTTGTTTAATTTAACTGTGGAGACCGCCCACTAAAGTGTGCTAGCCTGTGTAACTAATTCATCACTGTTTCTGCATTTTCTGTGTGTTTCTACCAAAAAAAAAAAAAACAAAACAAAAAAATAATCCTTGTTTTCCCGCCTTCCTCGACTAGTTTAGACCAGTTTACAGGCATTGCTGTATTCTGGGCTGTGGTGTAGTTCCTGTGTTGTCCATTACCTTACTTGGATAGAAGGAAGTTTCTTTGCTCACCAGTGGGAGTGGGGAGCCTTGAGCAGCCTACCTGTCCTTGGGGGAAGTGACCTCAGCACAAGAAGCTGTAGTAATTGGTTGTTTGGGACCATTTCCAGCTCTTTGTAGTTCACTGTTTAAAATCCGCTTGCACGGCTTTATGAGTCACGCATAGCGCAGTGCCGATTAAACAAGGTTAAACTTTTTCTGGCTCCGCCAAGTCTGTTCTTCAAATTTTCCCTTAAGGAAGCTCTACTCTTAGTATAACCAGACTACTCACTGTATTATAAGCCTAGCACTTGTTCTCAATACTTCTCTACTAAGTAAGCACTCTTATACTAAGTAAAGCACTACATCTACTTACCACCCCTGTGAATACTCACTTCCCTTAAAGGTATAACACTCCCTTATACTGTTCTAGCATGTCGAGTGGTAGATTACTGGCGTCGTCTCCAGTTCAGCTGGTCAATCTGGGCATCTTGAGACAATGCTACAATTGTCTCATGTACACAGATAACCCTCTCCTCCTCCCAACAAACAGAAATACATGTGAGAAATGCAACTATATAGCCAAACTGGAGGCTGAACTCTCTCAACTCAGGGCTGGCATGACCAGACAGGAGGAGATGGCAACCACACACACACAACAATCCCAGTCCCACATAGACCTACCACAACTGCAAACCAAACACATAAAAACACAGAGACATACTCGGAGGCTCTAATAAAAAACTTACCAAAACAACAGAGGCTCCCAAAGCAGACATCCAAAAATCCACCACCTCAAAACAAAACACATGCAACACATAATTCAATAAATCAGTGTGTCGACCAATCACAGCCCTTAAGGCCAAACACCTTGCCTGATACACTAGTAATAGGTGACTCCATAGTCAGACACACTGATGTCCCACTGACCAGGCTGAACAAGGAGAAGGTGACTGTGAGCTGTCTATCGGGAGCTAGGATCCACCGCATAACACACGCACTCAGGTCACTCCAAAGCAAGTACAAATATGACTCCGTCATTGTCCATGCTGGTGTGAATGACCTGAGATGTACCTCCCTGGACTACATGAAAAGAGACATAGAGGAGCTCTCCGATTATGTAGCCCAGGCTGGTATGACCCTGACCCTGAGCAGCATCTTGCCCTCACCAAGAATGATACCACAATACAAAGACAAGATGATCAGCTTTAACAATTGGCTCAAGTACTGGTGTCATTCTAAGGGGATCCAATGTCTGTCTGCATGGGATGATATGTTGGACAAGCCATGCTGCTTCGCAAGGGATGGCTTACACTTGTCACCACTGGGCTTCCGGATATTGGCTAAGGCTCTTGCCACCCCCATAGTGCCTTTTTTAGGCAAGGCTCAAAAGACAAACCCACCTCCTTAGAAAACAAAAATGGAAAAAAACTAAGGGTAATGCTGCTCAATGCCAGAAGTCTAAATCTCAAGATGCAGGCACTTGATGCACTCCTCGGCATGGAGAACATCGACGTCTGTGCAGTAACTGAAACCTGGTTCAAGGCTCCTGAGAGCACCCCAGCACTACCAGGCTATACCTCGTATCATGCTTTTCGGCCCCAAAACCCGGGCCGAACCACAAAGGGAGGGGGAGTGTCCATATTCATAAAGGACAACCACACCTCCAGGTTAGTAGCAACACATGAAGCATCAGAGACCATACAGGTGCAACTAACCATAGGCAAAACTGTTATACAACTGGTAGCATGTTACAGACCACCCTCCCAATCTCAAGAATCCCACTCAGCCTTCCTGAAGACATTGGAGGATATGAATGTATCACAAAATACCATCATACTGGGAGACTTCAACTACCCAAACATAGATTGGGTACATTATTCTAGCCCTAATACCCTAGCCCAAAGGTTCCTGGAATTCATAAATTCAAATGCACTGGAACAACTAGTCACCTCTCCCACTAGGTGAGATAATATACTAGACCTAATCATCACAAACATGGGGACAAAATGCTCCACACTGGACGTATACCCCTCACTAGTGAGATCTGACCACAAACTAATCACCCTGGATATACATATCCCACCTCCACCCCCAGCACAAAAGACCACAGTGAAAAACTTCTCAAAAGCAGACTTCACTCTTCTTAAGACTGAGATGGTATCCTTTAAACCCACTGTGCCAGTGGATACCACATCCCACAATGCTGAATCCTTCACAAATGCTTTCTATGGACATCTCCAAGAATGCATGGATCATGCAATCCCAAACAAATCCAAGTCCCTCTCCACCAAATGTAAGTGTCCTGTCTGGTGGACCTCAGCCATAAACAAATTGTATAACAAAAGAAGGAAGCTACTGCACGTCAGAGTGAAATCCCATGAAGGGAAGACATCTCTGATCAACATTAGCAGAAAACTATGTTCTCTCATAAAAACATCCAAGGCAAACTTTGAGAGAAAAATCGCTAAGGACACTAAAGATAACCACAAATCCTTCTTCAGCTATGTTAGAAACCTGGAAACCCTCAGATATGCTCAGAGTTGGTTCACAACAACAAAAATACACTGAACCCACAGATATTGCTAACATTCTGGCTGACAGGTTCAGTGCAAATTTCTCGCCTCCTTCACCCCCAAAAGCAGAAATACTTATCCCAGCTGAATGTAATCTCCCTGTCATCTCAGATGTCCAAGTGAGAACCGCTCTAAACAAAGCAAAAAACACAGCATCAATGGAACCTGACGGTATCCCGGGGTGCGTGTTATGTGAACTCCAAGAGGAGCTAAACCCACACATAAAAATGCTATTTAACCTTAGCCTTACTTCGGGATATGTACCTGAACACTGGCGTACAGCAACAGTGGTCCCACTCCACAAGGGGGGTGCCTCTACAGACAATGGAAACTACCGCCCCATAAGCTTGACTAGCCTGGTCTGCAAAGCTATGGAAAGAATCATTATGGAACTCATAAACGGAGACATAGGGAACCTACAGACGTTTGACCCCACCCAGTTCGGCTTTGTAAAGGGGAGATCCTGCCTTTTAAACCTGGTTGACTTTTTCAAAACAGTCACTGGAGCCATTGATGAGGGCAAAGCAGTCCATACAACATACCTGGACTTGGCTAAGGCCTTCGACACAATACCCCACTCAGGCATCATAGATAAGCTAAACAGCTTAAAAGTAAACCCTTATGTCACTAGATGGGTTGCAAACTGGCTAAAGGACAGAACCCATAAAGTTAAAATCGCTGGAGCAATGTCAGACTCAAAGCCAGTCACAAGTGGTGTCCCACAGGGATCTGTCCTGGGACCCCTCTTGTTCGGCATTGATTTCTCAGATGTTAAAGCAAACATGGGAGGGCTGTGGCTGACAAAGTTCGCAGATGACTGTAAACTAGGTGCCATAGTCGATACACCAGCAGATACACACATCCTACAAAAAGGCCTCACTGAAACGGACAACTGGTGCTGTAGTCACGGCCTTAAACTAAATGCCAAAAATGTATAGTCATCCCTTTGGAAAAACAAAGTACCCACAAATTATCACATAGACAGCAACCCACTGAGTACGGAAAAAGTAATCAGAGACCTAGGGACCCAAGTAGACAGCGACCTCTCATTTGACACCCACGTTGCCAAAGTGGTTAGAAAAACATTCTACCTTGCACACCTCATCATGAAGGGTTTCACATCCAGATCCAAGGATGTCATTGTACCCCTATATTCCTCCCTCATCAGACCCATGATTGAGTACAATGCCCCATTTGGTATGTACCTCACCCGGCACTTGCAACAGCTGGAGAGACCACAAAAGTACCTCACCAAAAGGATCAAGGGTCTCCAACATATGTCTTATTCTGCCAGACTAAAGAAACTTCAGCTCTATTCAGTAGCATACCGCCTGCTCAGAGGTGATCTCTGCCTGACGTACAAGGCCATGTCCAATCAGGATCTGATGGACATGCTCCACCTCAAAAAAATCCAAATCCATCAGGACCACGAGAGCTAAAGACTTAAACCTCGGCACAAGTATGAATAGGACATGCTGGAGGGATAGATTCATAACCCAAAGGCTTCCCATGCTTTGAAACAGGATCCCAGTTCGTATTAGGCAGAGCCCCTCACTGACTCTCTTCAAGAGAAATCTTGATGAGTGGATCGGAGATCGTAAGTTTACCCCAGGGGTCACATCTGTGTCACTGCTAGACAGGGGCACAGTAAATTAATTCTATTATATAAGGGGACCGTCACTGTGTCACTACTAGACAGAGGCACAGTATTCTAGATTTATTCTGTACATTTTTGTACCATTTCATGGGGTGGCAAAAGCCACATCACTATGGCTAGGCTTACAAATGCCCCAGGGCAGATAGCCTAGTTCTATACTATGAAACTATGAAACTATGAAGAGTCAGCTAGAAATGTGAGAAACATCTGTAAAGTAATAGAATTGTGAACTGGTGATCTGCTACGTCAGTCGTAGTGGGCAATGTCTTGAAAGAAAGGTATAATAATTGTGACACTTCCTGATTTAGTCAGACAAACTCTGTAACTGCATTTTTTGTCTCCTTGCACAAGAATAAAGATACCTGAACTGAACCTTATGCTTTTGGTCTTTTGAAGTATTTTTCTCTGACATTTTTTAGTCCTTTGGAGCCGGAAACCCTCATTTAGCCTGGGATCAGATGGGCCAGGTGGCATGAAACTGTGCAGGGAAGATATCACATCAGATCTTCTTCATTGAAAGACCTCCGACTGAATTGTCATGCAAAAGAGGCCAGCCACTTTTCTGATCTACGACTGAAAGCGGGTTCCATTTGAACAGTGAGTGACCAATCGCTGAGGCTCAGGTAGGGTAAATCTACTTTTTTCTGTTTTAGATCAAGGACTTGATTGTATTTGTTCTGTGAGAATTTTTGTTAAAATTCAGGGACAGAAATATTTCTATCTTGTCATAGATCAGGGAAACAGAATAAATAGGCAGGTAGTCTGAAGGGGCTGTAAACACTTGGTGGTACCACATTAAAAACAAAAGGGTTATGTAACATTTAAAAGGTTAGAACAAAATGGGTAATACGTGCACAAAAACGAAAAGACCCCAAAGCCCACCGTTAACTGAAGACGCACAATATATGCAATCACAGTGCGCCAACAATGTTAGATATTATACTAAATGGGTTAATAAATATGAATTTGATGGGAAACTAGAAAGATCCTCACTTATCAAACTTATTAGACAGCTAAAAACTGAGTCTAAAGATCGGGTTAAAAAACAGCGTAAATTAGGAGTTCCTCAGGCACACAGGTGGATTGAGGAAGCAAACCGAAGAGAACAAAAGAATAAAAATTCAAAAGCAATGTTTCTAGACAAAGAGGATAATAACTTAGTTATAGCATCATCCCCTCCACCCCCTCCGGTTTCGGTTCCCTTACCAGCTCCCTTACCGGAATATGAAGCAAAAGAACAAACTGACCCACCTCCATGATATCCATTTGTTCCTATAAAACCACTACCATTTGTTAGACATCCAATCGAGACTAGGTCTCGAACACGTAATTTAAAAGGGGATATTGAATTATATCAAATGAATGGAAATTCATGGGCTATGAGTGAAGAAGAGATATGCCCACTCATAGAAGTACCAAATCCTCAGGCAGGACAAGAAGGGCAGGACCCAACTCTCTTAGTATACAGACCGTGGACACCGGAAGACATCCAGAAAGCCACAGAGGAATTCCCCATCCAAAAGTTAATTTTAGAAAGTTCTTAGAAGACTTACAGGGCATGAGATTAAGTTATCACTTAAACGGAGAGGAAGTAGAAAAAGTAGTCAGACAAATAGTAGGCCCAGATTGGCACATGATCAGTGGCAACTGGAATCCCCGTGACGCTGCACTTAGGCCCCTCCCACATAGCAGCGCAGAACTAGATAACAGAGTGAAAGGTCTGACAGACCGAATTTCTGAGAAATGGAAGCCTAGGGCAGACTGGACTTGCATTAATCAATGCATCCAACAAGAAAGTGAAACTGTTGATAGATATTTTGCCAGATTATTAGAATGTTTTAACAACCACTGTGGAATGCAGGTGCCTGAAGACCAGACACAAGATTCCCCATATGAGCAGCAGTTAAAGAATGCATTTTTAAAAGGCAGTATTGCACCCATAAATAGTTTCATTGCTAAACATATGGTAGACCATCGTACAAGCAGATTACAATCACTGCTTGAATATGCTAGACATGCCGAAAGGCATTTTAATAACAAAAAGAAAAAGAAAGCCCAAGTATTTGCTGTGGAAGATGGAGAAGTTTATTTAGTACAGTCCGGACAAAAGGGCAAAAAGAATGCCCAGGGAAACAAACAATCTGATCAGCGGTCAGAGGACTTTGAAGGGAGAAAGAAAAGAGGTGAGTGCTTCAAATGCGGGAAAAAGGGACACTTGGCAAGGGATTGCAGGAAAAATAAGAAGGCAGCAGTGGAAGACAAAAACGATGAGGGTGAGGACTGACTATATGAAAGTCAGGAATCACTAGATAGGAATAATAGAGAAAGGACAAATGAGAATGTGATAGAAGGAGCAGAGAATGTGATAATAGAGGAAGTGCAGGAAGCTACCGATAGTGAAGAAAACGAAATATTAGACCTAGCCTTACTGAGCTTAGAGCTCTATCTAGCTGACACAAAACCAGAAGTAACACTCCTGGTAGTAAGGAGGGAAGTACAATTTTTGTGCGATTCAGGGGCATCACGAACCCTGGTACACCCCTCCAAACTACCAGAAAATTCAGAATCACATGACTTTATACTAGTAAAAGCAGCTAATGGACAGCTGTATCGGGAGCCTCTCTCCCATAACATTACAATAACAGATCCTGTTTCAGGATTAACCCAGAAAAGCAAAATTGTTGTTTCTGCAAAATGCCCAGTGAATCTTTTGGGCAGAGATCTTATGCAACTATTAGGCATAGCAGTAGTTCCAACCATGCAGGGTATGGAAGCACAGCGACAAACTAATACTTTTGCAGTGCAAATGGAAGGTGAGACATTTTACTGGTACAGCCAGGACTTAGTTATGACTGGCCCTGGAGCAGTAACTGAAGAGTTAATGAATGTAGCTATCAGTAAGTTCCCCTCCCTTTGTATTGACATACAACACCTGTTGCACTGTACTCTGTATTATTGTAGTACACCAGGACCTGACAAAGAATATGAACAAGAATTGTTTAAAAATCATGCAAACAGATTAGTACTGTGTAATTTGTACTGGGACATGAAAGGGAAAAGTGTAGTTAGCTGTTCATTACCCCAGGAATTCTTTTCACTTTACAAATCAAATCTAATACCACATGTTAGTTTAACTAAAGAGAAAGATTTAAAATGGATAGACCTAGGAGAGAAAAATCACAAAATGGGAAAAACAGACAGAATCAGAACTGTCAGAACAGGGAATACAAAGACAAAAACTGAACTGGATAACACAAACACATCCAGCTGTAGACTTGCAGTCCAACAAAGACAGCTGAGAAGCCCTCTTATTAGAAGAGGAAGAAAAAGCTTTGTTAGACATACCAGAAACTCTCTGGTCAACAGGAAAGTCAGACGTAGGACTAATTCGCACAGCAGGACCAGTTACTATCACACCAAAGTCAGCATTTAGACCACAAAAGAGACAGTACCCCTCGAGAAAAGATGCAGAGGCAGGTATTAAACCTATCATAGCAGCTTTGCTTAAGAAGGGAATACTGGTGGAATCTCCCGATTCGCCATGTAACACACCCTTATTCCCAGTTAGAAAAGCAAATGGAGAATGGCGTATGGTCCAAGATTTACGAGCTGTAAATGACACAGTAATACCAAGAGCACCTACGGTGCCAGATCCACATACCTTGTTGAATGATTTAAAACCTCAACAGAAGTATTTTTCTGTGGTAGATATCAGCAATGCGTTCTTTTCGATACCGATACACCCTGGCAGCCAGTATTGGTTTGCATTTACATATACGCGACTACCACAGGGCTATAGTGAAAGCCCAACGATATTCTCACAAGAGATGGCAAGTAATTTAGTGGGATTTATCCCACCGAGAGGTAGTCAAATTTTACTTTATGTTGATGACATCCTGCTGGCTGTCCCTACCCAGCAAGATTGTAAGGAAGATACTATAGCATTATTAAAATTCCTAGCAGTTGAAGGATACAAAGTAAGCAAAAATAAATTGCAGCTTGGGAGAAAACAAGTGAAATACCTTGGATATGTAATATCCAAAGATGGCAGAACATTAGATGAAGACAGAAAAGTAGCGATCTTACAAGCACCAAAACCCACAACCAAGAAGGAAATGATGTCCTTCCTGGGTACGACTAATTTTTGTTGGAGCTGGATCCCAAACTATACTTTGGAATCTGCACTTTTAACCAACCTGATTTTTAAGAAGCCTATGGCAGCACAAGATTTAATACAGTGGACACCAGAAGCAGAATTAACTTTCTGCAAACTGAAACAATTGATAGCATCATCATTAGTTTTAGGATTACCAAATTATCATAAACGTTTTTGCCAAACTGTACATTGCAAGCGAGGTTATATGACATCAGTATTGACTCAACAGCATGGGGACAAACAATGCCCCACTGCTTATTATTCATCACAGCTGGACCCAGTGGCGTGGTCTCTACCCCGCTATGTACAAGCAGTAGTTGCAGCTGCAATGGCAGTGCAGGCTTCAGCCTCAGTAGTGTTATTCCACCCTCTCACATTGAGAGTGCCTCATGCAGTCGCAATCATTTTACTGCAAGAAAAAGTAGCATATCTTTCCCCTGCTAGGCATCTTTCTTGTATGACTATATTGCTGAGCCAACCTCACATGACAATTGAATGATGTACTACTTTGAATCCATCTACCTTGCTCCCAACTCCTGTGGATGGCACACCCCATAACTGCCTGCAGGTAATTGAGCAAAAGACACTGCCTAGAGAAGACCTCATGGATGTTCCCTTGGATGATGCCGAGGTGACATATTACGTGGATGGCTCATGCAAAAGGAGTCCTACAGGACAGAACCTAACAGGTTATGCAGTAGTTTCTGATACTGAGATTGTAGAAGCGAAACCTCTACCACATAACTTATCCGCACAAGCAGCAGAGTTGATTGCCTTGACATGGGCATGTACCTTAGCAAAAGGAAAAAGCGTAAACATTTTTACAGACAGCCAGTATGCTTTTTCTACTGTACATGTTTTTGCACAACAGTGGAAGAACCGAGGAATGGTGACATCTACTGGCAAACAGATTAACCATGCACAGTTTATTTTAGATTTGTTAGATTCTATTCAGTTGCCTCAGAAAGTAGCTATTTGTAAATGCATAGCTCATACAAAACAGCAAAATAGGATTTCAAAAGGCAATGCGAGAGCTGACACAGCTGCAAAGCAAGCAGCCTCAGAAGCATTTCTTTTGAATGAGGAATTACAACCTTCTGAGATTTTAGACTTAGAAATGTTGAAAACAATGCAGACACTTACTACACAAGCTGAAAAACAAAAATGGAAAAGACGAGGAACAATTCTCAAGGAAGGGCTGTACATCTCCAAAGAGGGAAAACCGATATTACTGTCTAATTTATTTAGATATGCAGCTTTGTTGAGCCATGGGCAGAGCCATGTCTCAACAGGGGGGGATGGTACAGTTAGTGAATTGGGTATTCGCTACGTACAGGTTTACAAACTACACAAAAAAATTTTGCCTGTCATGTCACACTTGTAATAAACATCATGCACAAGGGGTGTTAAAGCCCAAGCAAGGGAGTTTCCCTACACCACCATATCTGTTTCATACTATCTGTATGGATTTTATAGAATTGAGCAAATGTGAAAACAAAAAATACTGCCTTGTCATTGTGGATATGTTCTCCAAATGGGTGGAGGCCTTTCCGACTAGTAACCAGACGCAGCCACTGTTGCAAAGACCCTAGTTAAAGAAATTATTCCTAGATTTGGCATACCAGAAAGGATCTACAGTGACAATGGTACACATTTCGTTAACCAAACTATACAACAGTTAAGCCAGTATTTTGGGATTTCTTTAAAACATCACTGTGCATATCACCCTCAATCTGCAGGGTTAGTAGAGAGGCACAATGGAGTTTTAAAGAATAAGCTTAAAAAACTTATGGTAGACACACAGAAGAACTGGGTGTACTGTTTGCCCCTGGCACTGTTGAGCACGAGTACTGTTCCGAATGCAAAAGGATTGACACCTTTCTAAAAGATTTTCGGAAGAGCTTATTACATACCTCAGTGGAAACCTCTCTTGCCTGCAGACCAGGAAGCAGATTGGACACTTGCAGAATACATGAGGAATATGCTAAATAACAAACATCTTTTACAGTTTAATTCTGCTTCAGATAAAGACCAAACTAAACCATTCGAAGTAGCAGTAGCCCCAGGCACTTGGGTCTGGGTGAAGACAATCAAAAAGAAGAATTGGATGACACCAAAGTGGGAAGGTCCATATCAAGTGCTGCTGAGCACACACACAGCAGTCAAAATTGCGGAACATTCATCTTGGATTCATTTGACACACTGTAAACTAGTCAAAAACTTTGAACTTGATAAAACTTTTGCTAACACACAGCAACAGTAGATTGACAAGACCCAGAGATAATTGGAATGCTGAATGACTTCAGCAGTGTTGCATAATCATCTTAATAACTGCATTAGTGACAATGTTCTTTTTGCTGTGGCTTTTGCTGTGGCCTTTCTTTTCTTCAGCCACACCAGCTAGATTGAACAAACGTGATTCAACACTCATAGACTGGCATCCGAACTTTAACACTTACCAAGCAATCAAATATGTGTATGCTGAGACTTTTAATATTTCAAATTGTTGGATTTGCACAGCTATACCAACAGCATACAGGGGATTATTGATGGCTGCTGTCCCCCTAGGGGTCAATGAGACCTGGGAAAACTTGATTTTTGAGACTACACCTGTGAAATCTAGAGACAAAATTGCATTATTTCTACCTATTACACAAACAGGAATTGTATGCTTTTTTAAGAATGACACGATTCAAGTAGGTTGGAGTAAATGTAATGTAACTGTTTCTTATAAATGTTATATTAAACCTAAAAATGCTAAAAATACAGAAACAATTTGTGATGCAGATTATGACTCATATTTTGAGTCCTTGCATAAGACTGTCAGTGATATACAACATAATCCTGTTCTTTTAAAGCAACTGTCTATTATAGATAAGAAAATGTTTCATGCAGGGAAGGTGTATATCAATACTAAGGTAGAAAACTGTTATTTCATATGTGGGAAAAAGGCATACAAATGGTTGCCTGAGAATTGGTCCAGCAGTTGTTTTTTGGGTTACCTGGTCCCGGCCATACGACACACTACAGCTTTGCCTCGTGGGAGAATTCAAAACGTCAGAGACGTCGCAAAGAAACCTGAAAATCCAATCAAGAAACCTGAGAATCCAGTAGGACAGATCGTAGCAGGCTGGAGAAACCATAACTCTGTGAAAGACAAAAGTAAACTAGCACACATGGACTTGAGTGACACTATCATATCCTGGGCTGGCATAGCCCCTGCATATGGTGCAGTTAAATCAATTTTGGAACTGAGAAAGCTATCCAAACTTCTCGAGGTCATGAGCAATGCAACTTTTTCTGTTCTTGAATTAATGACAGATGAACTGAATGCAATGAGAACTGTGGTGCTTCAAAACCGCATGGCTCTTGACTTCCCCCTAGCAGCGAGAGGTGGTACGTGCACTTGAATCAAAGATGAGTGTTGTTCCTTTATTCCTGACAATAAGCACGAGATCAACGATCATTTGGAAGTGATTCAGCAAGTGTCAGACATGACCAGGCCAGGCCTGAACCCACTGACGGACTTTTTCCAGAATTTGTTTGGGGGGTGGGGTTCCATCCTAATGAACATCCTGATTGCCATTTGTGTGGGATTACTTTTGTTAGGAGCATGTATTTGCTGTGGTATTCCCTGCATGAAAAAATTAATCAAAGATTTTATAGACATGTCAGTTTCTGAGACTTTGTATCAAAGTACTGAAATTGAAGAACTGTTGAAAAAGGAAACACTTTCATAAGTTTAAACTGAATGACTCTCTTAGCTGAAAATCCTCAAAGGAAGAGGTTAGGAGAAGAAACAAACTGTTTATGCTTTTGAAATAGAATAAAAAGTATTAACGGGGGGAAATGTTAGAAAAATATGTATTAAGATATGTGTGCAATGTTTATTTTAAATAAGGGAAGATTAACACGTTTTTATTCTATATTTATTTTATTTATTTATTTATTTATTTGCAGTTGGTTTACCAGGATAGTCCATTGGGCCAATAAGAACCCGTTTTCAATGGAGTCCTGGGGAGAAAAGCTCCAAAACAAAGGTTACAAAGAGATTACAGCAGTTTACAATTTCAATCATTTGTAAGTTAAAGACAAAGCTTTAAAACATTGGTAAACAAAAAAGATTACAGCAGTTTACAATTATGGTAATTTGTAGGTTCAAGACAGAATAAAGATTAAGCATTTACAAAGGAATTTTTTTTTCATTTTGTAGAAAAACTAAGATTTAAGCAGGCATGATAAAAATGTTAAGGTTACATTTTGTAGAATAACAAAGTATTGCTGCAGTAAATATATAGTTTTGTAAGTGAAATAGTAGAATAAAAGAATTATAAGATGTCATTACAGTTGGCTTATTATTTGGTGTCTGGTAATATATGGTAAAGCTGCCCATAGGAAGTGAAGAATAGGCTAGGAGGGGTGGAAGCAGGAGCATTCCCATGAGGATGTTAGATGTGAGTGCAGTGATTTTTTAAAAGCAGGGAGGTTGGTGGTGATACGGATGGAGGGAGGAAGGGAGTTCCATAGGTGTGCCAGGGCAAAGGACAGGAGGTTTTGTCCTGGAGAGTGATGGGGTTTGTACAGTTCTATTAGGTTTTGGTTATTAGATCTTAGGAGTCTTTGTGGAAGGTGCATTTTAAAGGTAGAGCTGAGAGAGGGACAGAGGGAGGGCTGAAAAATTAGTTTATGAGCAAATGTAAGCTGAGTATAGGAGAGATGGTTGGGAAGCTCTAGCCAGTTAAGTTTGTGGAGAGATACATAGTGATGGGTAGATGATTTGTGGCTAGTTGCAAATTTGGCAATTTTATTATAACAAGAGGACAGTTTTGTTTTGAGAGAGGATTGTAGGTTTGTTAGCAGAGGGGCACCATAAAGGAGGGAAGGGATGAGAAATGTAGTAGCAAGAGTGAGCTTAGTAGATGTAGTGAGGAATCGATTGTGTCGATAGAGCATGCCAAGTTTTGGTGGGTTTTTATGTTTAGTTGTAGGTGGTTATTGAATTTAAGCTGGTTGTCAATCTGGACTCCTAGTAGTTTGGTTTCAGATACCAGTTCAAGAGGTGTGTTATTCTGGCTAGCGATGGAAAATAGTTTTCTATCAATGGTGTTGGTTTTTGAGGGGGTAAATACCATAAGTTTGGTTTTTGATGCATTGAGTGCTAGATGATTGTCCATCATCCACTGTTCTGTGTTAGAGAAGGCGTCTTGAGTCAGTTTTAAGAGAGCAGGGATGGATGTGGCTGAACAGATAATTGTGGAATCATCTGCATATTGAATAAGTTTAGCATGAGGTAATTGAGTGGAAGAAATCATTTATAAATATATTGAAAAGGAGAGGACCCAAAATGGAACCTTGGGGGACACCAGTGGGTGTGTTAAGGAAAGAGGAGATGGCTTTTTTCCACTTGACAGCTTGTTGCCTGTTGGAGAGATAGCTGGTGAACCAATTGAGAGAGGAATGGGATAGGTTTAGGTTAGATAGTTTAGTTAGGAGAAGGTTATGAGAGATAGTATCAAAGGCCTTAGAGAGGTCAAGAAAGAGCGTAGATACAGTAGAGCCAGAATCTCTGGCTTTATTTACAGTTTCCAGGAAGGAAAGGAGGGCAGTCATGGTGCTGTGGCCGGGTCTGAATCCGTGTTGTGTGGGAGTTATTAAGTTATTATCTAAGAGATAGGGAAGGAGTTGAAAATGAATACATTTCTCTAGAAGTTTTGATATAGGAGAGAGGATGGCAATGGGCCGAAAGTTAGTAATATTGTTATTTTTGCATCCTTTGTGCAGGGGAATGATGAATGCCCTTTTCCAGAGTTTGGGTACAAGCCCTTCTTGGATAGAACAATTGATTAGGATGCTGATGGGGAAGGCAATGGCTTCGGCAGCTATGCTGAGGAAGGATGAGGGAATGTTATCGGGGGCATTGGTGCATGGTTTTAGTTTTTGCAGGAGTTTTCTTATGGTAGAAGTAGGAATGGGTTCTAGGGAGAATGGTGGGAGTTGAGTGATTGGAGATGAAGGGGATGACAAGAGTAGGGATGCAGAAGCAGGGGGTGAGGTGTTATTAGAGAAGGATGAGGTTAGTTTGGTAATAGAGTCTATGAAAAAAGAGTTGAATTGGGTAGCCAGAACTATATCTAGTGCATTTGGGTCTAGGCTTGGGTTTTCTGCTGTGCCAGGTTTTAGGAGGGTAGTGATGCCTTTCCAGAATTTTTGAGGATTGGTTTTGTGGTTGTTTTGGAGTAAGGAGAAGTAATTCTGTCGATCTGCTGTGATAAGCTTTTTTATGGAATTGCGGAGTGTTTTGAATTCATTAAGGGTGGTTGGAGTTTTGCATCTTTGGTACTGTGCCCAGGTTTTGTCTTTAAGTCGCATGGCAGTTAGTGTGTTTTTTGTTAGCCAGGGGGCGGTGTTGTTTCGGATTCTTTTGGTTTTTATAGGGGCAAGACTATCCAGTAGTTTAAGGAAAGTTGTATTGAAGTGTGCAACAGCATTGTCCAAGGGTAGTGTTTTTAGGGGGTTCCAATTTATTGATTTTAGGGAGTCTGAGAAGGTTATTGGGTTGAAGTTTTTAAGGTTCCGAGTGCTGATGTAATTATGAGTTACATGTAATGGAGATGGAAGTCGTCTAGTGAAAATGGGAAGGTGGTCACTGAGGGAGTCAGGAAGCAGCATTAGTTCTATTTGAAACTGAAAACATGCTTTTCTGAAATTGTGCTTTCTGACACTGCAAGATGCACTCTGACCTAGTTTGCTAGCACAGCAAAATACATGTTTATGCCTTGGAAATGTACTGGAAAGCAGGTGATTTTCTGCTAGGTCAGGAAATTAAATGGAGAATACTAATAATTTCTGTAGATCCATTCATTATGAACAATAAGCTCTGTTCATGCTAATGAAAAAGTGCACAAGCTGCAAGATAGTTAGATACTATAAACAATGAACTGCTTCAGAAATCTGTACTTGCATTGTGCTTGAATTAGCCATAGTACCTAGACTTGTAACATCACATAGCAAGAAAGTTATAACTGACCGGTGGTCGTCAAGGCCATCCTGTTTACTGCAAAATATTTTTTAAACTTTGAAGAGTCAGCTAAAAATGTGAGAAACATCTGTAAAGTAATAGACTTGTGAACTGGTGATCTGCTACATCAGTCGTAGTGGGCAATGTCTTGAAAGAAAGGTATAATAATTGTGACACTTCCTGATTTAGTCAGACAAACTCTGTAACTGCATTTTTTGTCTCCTTGTGCAAGAATAAAGATACCTGAACTGAACCTTATGCTTTTGGTCTTTTGAAGTATTTTTCTCTGACATTAACACATTAGGAATTGGCTATAATTTGGCTCCCAGAAATTGTCGATGATTTAAAACTGTATAATTCTTTGGATGATGAACTGAAAGCAAAACTGGAAAGTGATAAAAACATTGTTAGATGATATAAGAATGTCATTTGTTCTTGATAAATGTGCAAAGGTGACCTTTAAAGCAGGAAAGCTGCAGCTCCAAGAAAATATTAGTCATGGTCTGGAATGTGATATAAAAGAACTTGAGCAGGAAAGAGAGGAAAGAGAGTATAAATGTTTAAGTATTGATTAAGGATCAAGAATAAAATATGAATAATTGTGAATAAAACATAGTAAGGAACAATTTAGAAGACTAAAAATAATACTGAAAACAGCCCTGACATCTAGAAACAAAGTCCTTGCAATAATACAATTTGCTCTTCCAGTTCTAACTTACAGTTTTGGAGTGATTGACTGGCCCCAAAAGGTATTGGATAAGTTGGACAGAAAAACAAGAAAAAGGATCATGCTTATCAAATGATTTATAAAAATCAATATTTATCAAGATTATATATTCCCCATTCTGAAGAAGGTATGGGCCTCCTCAAAATTGATTACATGTATAGATCTGTAATCATAGGACTGCATACATATTTGCTGAGTCACAAGATCCAAATATAGTAAAAGTTTTTTTTTTTTTACTCAACAAATTTTTATTTTGTTTTTTGAGAAGAAATAAAAAACCAGTAAAATTAGATTACAATTTAATAATAGTAAAAGGAACAAAAACATTATTTACAATATAGTAAAAGTTTTAAAACATGAGGACAACAAGTCTAAGATGGCTTCCCTGCTTAGTTTAGCATAAGCATATTGGCATCAAGCGGGACTGGAAATCAAACAGGAAGTAGATAAAAATCAGGCAGCAATTGAATGTGCCAAAAAATAAAAGAATATAAGGTGAAGGATCAGATGAGTAGGCAAGAAATATGGTGAATGCATAAATATAGTTGCAAGTACAGAAAACATATGGAACAACCTCATGTCGATCAGGAGCTAACTCGGGGATGGTTAAGGAGAAGTGAATTTAAATCAAAAGGTGAAAGGTTAACATTGGCATCCCAGGTAGTGGGCTGCATACACATTGTTTTAAAAGTCCATTGAACATGTCTGAGAAACAGACACATGCAGGTTTTGTAAAACAGAATTGGAAACAGTCACACATCTTTTTACTTGGTGTGATACACTAATGGCAGAAGGCCTGCATACTGAAAGGCATAATAATGTGGCAAGACTGTTGCACTGGGGATTGTGCAAACATTATAATATTGAAGTAGCTGAGAAGTATTGGAAACATGAGCCACAAAGCATTATAGAAGATGATGAGGTTTATATCACATGGGATCACCAATTACCAGGAGTGTTTAAACTTGGGAAAAATATGATGTGGTAGCTGTTGTAGGAGATGCTAATGATGTCAGAAGAATTAATGAGGAACTTTTCACTTGTGATACTAAACGCTTGACAGGCTTGAGTGAGGCAAAAAAGTTTGAGTTGCTTTTATGTGATGTTATTCAAATTTTTGGTTACAGTAATGCCCTAACTAAAGTGTCTAGGAGTCTTACAAATAGAATCAAAAGATCTTTTTTTTTGCATAGAAATGAATGTATGTAATTTTGGGAGGATATGTATCTGGACAATAATTTGTTTGGTTATGATAATAGGCATCTTAGATATGCTGGAAACAGATTCTCATTAAAAAGTTATTGAGTTAAAGAGTTGTTTTTTTAACTCTGTCTCCTTAAACAGCTTATCTAAGCCTTCATAGGAATTCCAGGTTAAGATTTCTTTTATACAATATAACAGGTTTAAATAGCAGGTTTCCTTTTTAGAGAGAAGGGTGCTGAGTGATGGTTATAAGGTGGTTATGCTAACTGAACCTTGGTACTTGGAAAATAATTTGCCATTGATTCTTCCTGGATGTAAAACCTTTCACAGGATAAGGGAGACATGTAGAGGTGCAGGTGTCTCTGTTTATGTTCAGAGTGCTTTGGAGTCAAGTTTATATAATAAGGATGCTATTGAGATAATTTCAGTCATGCTGGATCGTGAGATGCAAGCTTGTACATATGCACTTTTGTATAGGCCTCCACATCAAACTAATGATAAATTGTTGGGTTTTTGTAACTCATTATCAGCACTTTTTGAGGAAGTCCAGAAACACACAACGACTAGTGTGTAGAGCTTCTCCCAAAAAAGATCCCAAATCTAGTAAGCAAAAAAAGGGAGAAGACACCATGACTGGAGCAGGTTTCACAGCAAATACATTTTAATGTAAAAGTAAGCGCTTTCACGCCCCAAAGGGCGCTTCTTCAGACTTCAATACATTCAAGAAAAAGACCCAACATATTTATAATATTCAATCCAATTAAATCACAATCAGCTTAAACCAATCACTCAATTAAACAGTGAAGCCATGTAGAAACTTCTTAAAGTGATAGGTATACGCCTATGCTAATACATATGCAAACTATTCTGTTCTATAAAAATATATAAAATACATAAGGAAATACATACACTAAAAAATACATATATTAAAAAATACAATACTGTACATATTCTAAAGCATTAATCTAAGAATGGAATACATTAATAAAATCCATGCATGCTTTAAAAATACATAATTTAATGTTTCAAAAGTCTATCAACTAAAAATGGTCTGAGTGCTATCTTGTCATTCAGGCCAAAGCCCCTGTCAGCCTGCATCCTAATAATCCATTTAATTTTCTTTTGCTCTGTATAATTCTTAAAATTTCCTAACCTGTAGGTATGAGGAGTAAACTCTATAATAAAAATAAAAACTTGTGTAAAGCGCCATGCACCAACACATGTCTTGCTGGGGCATTCCCTTCATCCTCCCTGTTGATAGCATAAATATGTTCCCTAACCCTGTCTCTCAGAGTCCTATTGGTCATCCCTATATAGAAAGATGGGCATTTGGTACAATAAGCAAGGTATATGAGGTCCCTACTCATACAGTCAGCATAGTGTTTAAAAGTATATATATATATATATATATATATATATATATATATATATATATATATATATGTATATATATGTCTGGTAGTAGGATGTGTAAACTTGTCCTGACTGCTCATGTATTGACAATGGTTACATCATCTACAAGGAAAGGTTCCTTGTCTCTGAGAGCCAACAGAGCTACTGTTAGGTGTAACATCCCTGTAGCACAGCATTCTTTTCAATGACTTATTATTTCGATACATGAAACTTGGTTGTAACCCCACTACGTTACTTATCTTCTCATCAGATATTAAAATTGCCCAGTTCTTATTCACAATATCACTTAAAACCTTATTATTATTGGTATAAGGTATCACCATCCTACATTCAGTCGATGCTCTAGGATTGTTAGTGTTGTATCTAATATTATTGACACTATCATATTTTCTGTAGTATGGTCTACCTTTCATATGTCTACCTACAAAATCTAGTGTCTCTAATTTGTTATATTCATGTGGCTTGTAACCTCTATCTTTCAGCTCATCTTTTAATTCTAAAAGGGCTCCTTCACAACTAGACTGTAAACTAGTCAGCCTGGAGACTCGCAATTGCAAATGTAATTGATATAGCCGACATCCGAGAAGCTTGGGAAAAAAATTTACATTTTTTTATACAAGTTGAAGTGCCATTTGTCCCTAGTCCCTGTGAAACCAAAGAGATTTAAATCTCCCTACTGAAATGTTTCCGGGGAAATTATACAGAAGAATTCAAAATAAATGGAAAAAGTTGAAGAAAATTACCAGGAGGAAAACTTTATTGGAAATGCTGCATATCTGTAAATCAAATGCCACACAGGTTACTTACTCTAAAGACCTTAACCTGGTATGTGACATTAATAGAACCTGCTGGAGTGACAGATTTGTTTCCCAGAGGTTACAACACCTTTGGAACAGACTCCCACTTTGTGTCAAATAGAGCACCTCATTGGCCCTCTTCAAATGCACTCTGGATGATTGGATGGGTAACCATAAATTCACCCCAGGAGTTCCACCTGTGTCACTTTTGGACAGGGGCAATATGTGCTGATCGTGGAAACAAGGGTAATTTGGCTAGGTTGTAAGGGCCCTAGGTCCATTAGCCTAGTAACTTCCTATCATCCTATATACATAAATGTGGGTAGCAAGGAATACGTTGAGAAGACTAGTCAGGTTAACAAGGAAAATTTAAGAAATAAGGTTAACTATTATTGTGATGTAAAATAAACAGTCTTTTTATGGGCACTTGACTCAATGTAAGGAGGACTTGTCTTCAGGTGTAACTATTTCTGGTAATTCTGAGTTGAGTTGGTTACTGATAATAGCCTTTTGTCCAATATGGTTTTGAATTATTCTGTAGACCCTGACAGCAATAATGTTAAGGGAAATGTTATAGCTGATGTCTCCAATTATTGTCCTTTTCTTTTTCTGTTAGGTTCTGATGACTTGTTGTAGATTAGTACAAATATTTCATCTGCAGGGCTTGATGGTATAAATACAACTTTTTGTTAGCTATTATTAAGGACATTTTTCCCTGTTTGAGTTTTTTTTTCAAAGGTTACTCGAAACAGGTTATGTGCCCAGTATTAGGAAACTGGCACATATTGTGCCATTGTTTGAGGGTGGTGATTTTGGTATGGTTGAAAATTATAGACCAATAAGTCTCATTGGTATTATGGGAAAATGCTATAAATAGGTAATTTCAAAATATATTATTGATACTTAAAAATGGAGATTTGATACTACCGAGCATGTTTTTTTTTTTTAGCTGGAAGGTCTTGTAGTACTAATCTGCTTTCTTTTTTTGGCATTTATGGCAATTTCGGCATGAAAGGACAGCATCTGATATAATATACTTGGATATGTTAAAGGCCTTTGATGCAATGTCACATTCTAAGATTATTTCTTTGCTGAAAGATAGTAACATTAGTGTGTATGTAGTTAGATGAATTAGCAATTTGTTGACATGGAGGAGATGTAGGGTAAATCCTGGTTGCACATTTTCTGACAAGAGAGATATAACTGCAGGAGTACCTCAATGTACAGTTTTGAGTCCATTTCTATTTGGGATTTTTATGAACAGTTTTCCTGAAAATATTAATGGATGAATATCTAAATGCACAAGTGATGTAAAAGCTGGATGTGTGATCTCTGAGATAACTGATCAGTTTTCTTTCCCGTCATATTTGGATGATTTTTTCTGGTAGGTCACAAAGAATGCTATGTAATTTAATTAAAAAAAAACATGCTATGCATTTTGGGAAGAGAACCCCAAATATCCTTATGCTTTGGATAATAATAGTATTTAACAGGTTAACTTGTAAAGGACTTAAATATTAAAATTGACAACTCTTTAAGTTTTGGCCCTCATTTGCTAGAAAATATTACTGTAAAATGAATAATATTTTTAGCAGTCTGGTTAGTAGAGATAAGATGGTTCTACTTCCAATCTATAAATCTATAGTTAGGTCCATTAAAGAATATTGTGGGTCTATATGTGTATATGAGTGAGTGCTGTTATATAGTAGAAAGAATATCAAGGCATTTTACCAGAAGGATACCAGGTACTATGGGTAAAAATTATCATGATAGACAAAAGAAGATAGGCATAAGCAGTTGTCATTGTTTACAATTAAATACAGGTTAGACAGGGGTAATTTAATTATTATTTATATAAATGTGTTAAAGACAATGATATTGGGAATATTGTGGGTACTCAATGTAGAATATATTGATTGAATACCAGGAATAATAAGTATTTTGTAAATGAACCTTTTGGTATACCTCCTGTGTGGAATACTATTTTCACTGGAGGGATATTATCTATCAGTTCAGAAATTACTAATGCCTTAAAAAACTTGAATCAATGGATAGGCATAAGGGCATTTAATCAATATCTTAATGGTGGCAAGCTCTTTGATGGCCTTCATAGACATGGAGCTTGATTCCCAGAACACTGAGCATTGAGCAGTGAAGCTTTCTCCACCAGTGAAACAGTATATGTACAGACTGGGGATAGCCATGCCTTCAATATATATTGTGGATACATATTGTATGAGGAATGTACTTTCTAACAGCTGGAAGATCTTGTCAGCTAGCCAGGATTTGTTAAAAGAAAATATGATACCATCCTGCATTCATTTGTATTAAGGGCATTATGAATAAGGGCCTTTTAGGAACTGGGATACTTCCTGACCTATAAATGTTACAGACAGCTATATAAGTAACTAAATATTTAGTGTAGTGACACGGGTAGGATATACCGCTCTCTGGGCACTTTTATTTGTGCATCAAATTTTGTGCTATATGTTCTTATGTGTATTTCATGTCATTCCTTTTACAGTAGTAAAAGTACTGGAAGATTGTGGAAAAGCATCAGTGAACATCTATGCGCTATCAAAAATAAGAGTGTGACTAATGTACTTTACAAGTAAATCACAAAATATGTTGATTACAAGAAATGTGTGTCTTGTGATTATATTTTGGAATCTGTGCCAAATGGCGTTAGAGGAGATGACAGAGATAAGGTCCTTGATTAGACACAGTATAAGTGGTAGTTTGTTCTGGAGGTATATAGATCCCTGGGCTTAAGTATGTTGTGAATTTTAAGAGTTTTTTTTTTTAACCAGGGACCTCTTCATTTGTATTTGACTTTGGTAAAGAGGGAATGGGGGGCTTATGACTTGTTTTATCAAATTTCATTTTTAACATTTTGTGTTAATGTGCAGGAATTTAAATCATTTACTTAGGGTTTATGATCATGTGACAATGTCCTTTACAATATAATACTGCTAAACATTGGTTCTAATTAGTCTGAAGAAGTTTGCTAAGAATGTGCTGAATACTGATTATAGTATTCTGTTCTTCTACCCGTTTCTGCATTTGCTTTATACATTGGATAGTCCACTTTTTGTTTTTCTTGTCTAACAGTAAGTTTTTGTGAAGAAAGGTTAGTTACTCATGTAGTTTTCTGTTTGTGTTGCTATGTTTTTCCTGTAGAAGTGGATCAGATGGAGGAGGACACTATACATGAATGGCATTGTATGATGTGCACATCCCATTGTTAATTATATTATATAGCAACTGTAGTTAGAATATCCTTCTGGATTTCACAACTACTTACCAAAGCCATCATTTCTAAAACCATGAAAGTTATTGTCCCCATGTACTCTGCAATGGTTAAACCCACTAGACATATCAAAAAGCTCAAAAAGCCTCAGAGGTTCCTAAAGAAAAGGATCTCTGAACTCAGAAATTCTAGCTGTCAGGAGAGGATGAATTCCTTGTCCCTGTACTCTGTGTAATATAAACTTTTGAAGGGAGCTCTGTCACTTGCTTACCATGCCCTCAGGGATCCTACTATCTGTGACTTCTTTTTTCACAATACGTCAAAAAGTATAGCCAGTACTGGAATCTATATCAATCTACATCAGGAAACAAATAAAACTAAATGGAGGGATATGATTGTGACCCAGCACCTCCCCTTAATCTAGAATAGGCTCTCCTTGCATGTCAAGAAGTGTAATTTTCTATCAATCTTCAAACGTAGCTTAGATAGTTGAATGGGTACCCTAAATTTCACTTTGGGACTGACGTGACTTTCCCTCCTTGAAAAGGTTGGTAGATCCTAAGGGTGATTATTGGTAAGGCAGTCATGAGCTCTGCTCAAATAGTCTTGTATTTCAAATGATCTCTGTGATTCCTATGTGACTATGTCTTTTACTACATAACACTGCTAACAGTCAGTCTTAATTAGTTTGAAGCAGTCTTTGTGACAAATGCTCTAACTACTGTTTAAGGAAGTGTTGTGTTTTCCACCTAATTCTACATTTCTTCTACTTTGGGTAGTCAACTTTATTTTTCTTGTCTAACAGTGTGGAATATTTTATATAGGAAGGTTAGTTATCCATTCAGTTTTCCTATTTGTATTGCTGTATCAGTTGACACTTTCTTCTCTGTGGAAGTAGTGTACCAGAAGGAAATGGTTATTAAATATGAATGTGAAGACATGGCATGTTTGGATACAGAGTAGACTGTCCTAAAGACAAAAAACACCTGCCTACATCACAACCTCATCTTTCTAATTCTAGTCTTTTAAAAAAGGGCTGTCACAGTTACTGCAGAAATCTACAACATTTTGGATCTTCCCATCTTGAAGTAATCAATAACATCTTTCATGGAGACTGTTGAAGATGGCTTCCAGGCACCTAACAGGACATTAAGTATTTTCTTTGATATAGTAAATTCTTTCAAGAAATGTAAACACATCTTATAAAAATTGGAAGATTGCAGTGATTGTCACCTGATGCCATTTATATACTATTCACCAGCTTATTTCATGTTTTATGTTATTTAAATTAACTGCTACTCTGCTATCATCTTTTGCCTTTCTTTACATTTTTCCACATGTATACAACTTTCTTTTCCTGATTCTGTTCACTGCAATCATTTCAATGTCTTCTTATTTACCTATATTTTTTATATTCCATATTGGTTTTATACTTGCTCAGTAAAAAAAAACCTCCTCTTCTTCCTCATTCTCTCCCTCCTCAGTTACTTTCTTTTGGCATGTCATCGTTAGCATGTAATTCAACAGTATAATTTGCATTCACATTATTTTCTCCATCCACTACACTGCAGTCAAGTTAATTTTACCACAAAGCAGTAAAGAACCAGACCATGTGTCCTTTGCCACATTTCCTGCACATCATTTTACAGTTTTTGCTAGAACTTCATTCCATCACTGTGTGCATCTTCAGTTTGTATTGCGTTAGATTAAATGGGACAGTCCCATAGGAAAAAAAGTCTTTGGTTTTCCCCAGTACCTTCCAGTAACTTCTTTTCATCAATCATTAATATTGTCGGTAAATAAATCAACTTTCTCTCCTTAACTAATAATGATAACTGCACTTCCCATATTCCATTCTACAGTTCTTTAATCTGTATTTTTTTATCTCAAAAACATTTGACAACTTTTACAAAGTGCTTTGCAAAGACCATAACGTAATACTCTATGCACCAGGACATTCAGCATGATGGATATACCAGGTGAAAGTTTCACTAACAGAGGCATATTGTGGAGTGATGAATGGGCAAAATGCTGCTAAGGGCCTCACCCCAATGCAACACCATCCATACACCCCCAATATGGACCCAGATGCTCCATATGGACCCCAAACCCCCTCATGGATCCCCAAACCATATGACCCACACATATCTTTGGGCCAGTGTAAACAGTGCATGAATGTGGCCACCACTCTGCATGTCAGTCACCATGAGGCAGTGGATATGTAGTGCAGGATGATATAGGTGGTCATCTCCCTACAGAGATGTACTGTGTGTATATCATGAACATGTAGATTTTGCATGTGAGTGTGCAAAGCTGTATACCTTTACATAGGTTGTCCTACTGTGCAAACAACTGTGACAGAGATGTTTCACTGATGCATATACAAACTAAAACAATGATTACAGCTAAGCTGCAGTAATATACCTAAATACTAAATATCATGTCATTAAATCATGATCACTAGTGTGCCTAGAGAGATGCTCCATTCTCCAGTGGTACAGGTTAACATTGTCCACTTTTGATACTACCTATAAGGGCAATAACAGGTCATACTTACAGTTCTGCTCCCGTCACTGAAGTGGTGATGGCACTGCTCACAGAGCACGGTATGCCAGTGGCAGCACTCGCCACCTTGGAAAAACTCTGTTAGGCCTCCACTTTATACTGAGGGCCCTCATAAGAGTCCCTAATAATGTGATCTATTTGGTCTATATACAGCATGTTTAGAAAGGTCTTACTTTTTTCTGGACACCACTTGGTACCCTGCCATCAATGTCATTGGAAGTTATGGCCATTCAACAAGTCACAGTGCAGAGAAATATGGTAGTTCTCTTGTGATCAGACATGTTGATGTTGTCGACACATGATATGCACCTTTGCACTTTCAGGCAGCTTTGTTACATGACCAGTATGGGTGCCATTGTTACACAGTATGAAAATGCATTGTGTGGCAGTATGGTGTTCAGGTATGAGCAATGGCATGTACACATTGTGTAGAGATCACAGTGCCTGCATTTGTCAATACTTTTGCTCTTTACCACCTCTACAGATCATACAATGGCAATATATTTCTCCACATCCCCACCAGGGTCATTCTTTCACCCAAGCATGATCAATGCATTTCTCAGGTAGTCATCTGAGTTCATAAATCTGACCAGGCCTCTTAGAGCAGCAGAGATTACTTGAACAATGAGTTAAATATGAGATTCAAGAACATTCATTTAAATAATGCTCATCAGCATAAGGACCATGCTAGAAGCTTCAAAACTGCATGACAAAGTCAGACACTATGGGTCTCACTGTGATTTCAAAGATTGCTATATAACAAACATGGAGGACTTTACCTGGATTACACTGATTACTGCAAGCAAATTACACTTAAAAAAGTAAGTGAATGGGGAATGGTAGTTGCTTTACTTTTTACTGCACAGCCACACATCCACTATTTGTATGATGTTTTTATGACATCCATGGCAGCGTGATACTACAGTGGGTTAAGCTGTTCAGTGTAAATGTCAACTATAGAGCAACAGCATTGGAGACTATCTGCAGAGTAAGGTCTGATGCCATTGCAGGGAAAGTGGAGAGCATGTGATGTGGCAGGATCAGTGCAACACAGTTCTGAGGTTTGTGTCTTTAGTCTCTGCAGATAAGATACCTACCTATAGGCCAAGGGGTGTGTGTTCCACCCCGCAAGTGTTATGAAGATGTCTGCTGACTGATAATACACTCACAGCTGTCATGCTAGTGCTATTGTGTCCTGTGTATGTGTTGGGGGGGAGTTCTTATGTCAACTATTATGTTATGGGAGTCCTATATGAACTGCTTGTCTTGATGTTGACATTACTAATGCAGATATTCTTCAGCACTGGGGGTTGTGTTTTTTGGGGGGGGGGACTAGGCAGCACATTCCAGAGGCATGCACAGAGTAGACTTGTATTCACCATTCCTCCAGGGTGGTACAGCTTCGTTGTTGTTTCCATACATCTTAAATAATTTTCCCATGTACTTCAGATAAACAGGAAGCATCTCCAGCAGTTTAAGGCAGGTGTGGGTGAGCATCTTAAAGTAACAGTGAGTCATCTCACTTATAGGCTATAGATCCAATGAGTTCTTCAATGACTACATCTTACTGGCTTTGGTTAGGAGTCAGGGTAAGGGATATGTACTTCATGGCTTTTGTAGCAAATTTGATCATCTCCTTCCTGCAGCATTGCCAGGGTATTCTATGTCTTGACTGTGCCACTTCCTTTGGTGTGGAGAGGTTAAAGACTTACTCCTACCCACTGTGAAATATGTCTGTGATGATTGCATTCATATCTTGTGGCATGTCTTATTGTAGGCCCACGTCTGCCTGTGGGATGTATGCATATACTCTCCTGTGTGAGATGTAGGCTCAGATATATTATATTTCATATGAGCAGTGTAAATCACTGGCAGGGAGATTACTAAACACTGCCAGTCATATTCTGTGCTGGGCCTGTGCCACCTCAACAATCAGGGGTGTACAGAGATGCATGTCAAAATGTAGTCCTCCAAAGTGTACATGTAGCTGTTATGTTTAACTACTTGGCCTATGCACATAGAGCTGGCATGAGTTATGCCACATAGAACCATGTGTGTGCCCAGAAACAATACACATAACATCTCCACATGGATTCCAGACATACATGTGGGTATTCCCCCATAGCTATTGTAAGGGAGCATGGACCTTGGTACCTCTGGCCTATTGCATGTCTAGCTGCATAGGGGTGTGTTATATGTAGTCTTCCAGAATTTTGCATGCATATTTTTTGCAAATGGTAGTTATCATGCCCACATGTGGGAAACACCACAAATATATATTTTCTCATGCAATGCGTAACATCCTGCTACAGGGCCTTCATGAATATGACTGGCAGATGCATTGTCATGACAGGTCTGATAAGGCCTTCTGTGTGTGTCTGACAGGATGTTAATGGATGTCATTAAGTCTGTCTGTGGCAAAAAATCATAACCAAGATGAAGAAATGCTATTGAAATGATCTCTGCAGCATGAATAAGACAGCCTCTGTGGCTCAGCAGTGGAATGCTGCTCTCAACCTTTTGGCACAAGAAATCTGGCCAAAATTAAAAATAATGGGGTGACAAAGACCCATAAATAGGGACACATTTTAAATA
Source organism: Protopterus annectens (assembly GCF_019279795.1). Classification (NCBI taxonomy): domain Eukaryota; kingdom Metazoa; phylum Chordata; order Ceratodontiformes; family Protopteridae; genus Protopterus; species Protopterus annectens. The sequence goes on along the minus strand of NC_056735.1, from coordinate 1,679,038,991 downwards.
TTGTTGTTACAAATGTTGAGTTAGCATACATTTTATGAATGATATGAAGTCTGAAATTCAAATGTCTGTCATTATTTAGCAGGGGTGGCTCGTGCTATTGGACTGCCAGACTGCAGCCCTCCCACCTAGACAAAAACAAAAGAAAAATCTGTAAAACAAAAAAACAATCATGAGTCCTGATCCTCTGCGCATGCCTTTATCAGCAGTCTGGATATGGACAAAGAGGTACCCAGCAATCATTGCTGTGAGATACCAGGAATATGTGTGGTGACAACCACACAGAACAGAGGAGCTCCAGACTGCTTCAGTCACAGTCAAAACCAATGAGGAGGACTGAGCTGCTCTCGCAGGACTTTCAGTGTGCAGGCTTCATGGATTACTGCTGGACAAAGGCTTCAGGTAGGTGTTTGGATTGTGGGCTTGCTTCGTTTGCTAGATTTGGATTACTTTGTGAAACCGGGTAGGTGTTCATTCGGTCGCTGGAGTTTGGGCTGGTAGGTGAAGGCTTTATATCGCTGGCTGGAGTTTGGGCTTTTATACTGCTGAATGAAGGATGTGTGTGTGTAATGCCCCAGTTACTATATACTGGTGGCTAGAGAGAACAAATGGTGGTGGGTAGAGATACTCAGGCTTGAACCCTGTACCTTGGATGTAGGTGGCAAGGACCTGAATTCCGTATCCACCACCATTTCTAAAAAAAAATTGCAGATTTTTGCCTCATATTTGTTTTGTTCCTCATAAAATCTGTGGTTTCTGTATCTACATTTTTCCTTGCTAAGTCTGTAGTGCAGTGGCGCACTGTTAGCATTGCTGCCTAACAGCTACATGTTCTCTGGTTTGATTCTTAGCTGGAGTGCCTTCTGTGTGGTGTCTGCATGCCCTCCCATCTTACAAAGGTGTGTCTGGCATTTCTCCCTGCTCTGCTGAAAATGGTCTTTTGTTCCAAGTCAGACTAGTTTCTTGGTTAAATGTTTAAAAATAACAGGCATTTGAATTTCAGACGTCATGTTCTTCAGAAAGTACATGGTAACACACAACTGTTTATTCTAGCAGTTGTCTAAGTTTATAATATGGATATTTGAAATTTGTCCCTATTTTTGGGACTGTATTCCCCCATTATTGGCGTTGTCCAGCTATTTTGTGCTAAGGTTGAGAGTTATCTATGGTGAGAACTGAATTCACTGAATGTTTGGGGGCTGTATTCCCCTCAATACTGGCTTTGTCCACATGTTTTTTGCTAAGAGGTTGAAAGCTATAATGAGAACTGAATCCACTGAATATGTTTGGGGGCAGTATTCCCCCATTATTGGCTTTGTTCAAGTGTTTTGTGCCAAGAGATTGACAGCTATGGTGAGAACTGAATTCACTAAATGGTAGCCATTTAAGTTCGTCTTCATGTCTTTCACAAAACAGCTGATTTGGCATAGTGATATGTTTCTCTGACTGTTTTGCACAGGGTCCCCTGGGTTAAAGACGCGGCAGTGAAATGTATTGTGGTAACAAAGCATTTTATTCTAGCAACTTTCCAACATTATACAAGCAATGTTTAAAATGTGTCCCTGGTTTTTGGGCTTTTGTCCCCCCCCCAATAAATGTCGGCTTTTTCCAGATTTCTTGTGCTGCAAAGTTCAGAGATACAACTGCGTGTCGAGTAGATTTTACAAGGAGCTGAGGGCTGCAGGGGAACAAAACTTTAGTGCTGCTTATTCTGAGTTTGCTTGCATTGTTAATAGCACAACAGGTAGGGTACTTGCTTTTGATGCAGAAGGCTGTGGGTTCTACTCCGACAGTAGATAGATGCATTATTGATATTGTACTGTGTTGTAAAGTGGGTGGATGCTGCAGTCCTTTTTAGCAAAGATACCTAGAGTAGTAACTATGAACCTGTTATCAGTTTGCCATACAGTTCCTATTGCAATATTACTAGCTTATCATTTATTTTTTAATGCATGCAACATAGGCAATTTATTCCTCAAGGGCAACAGCCACTTTATTTGTAGATGAATAAACAATGACATATAAAGTTGTTTGCTAGCAGCAACCTCTTCATTGTTACAGATTTCTTTAATGTGTAATTATTTAGATGACTTTTACTATTTCAGAGATTCTGCATATTTACTGACACTGGTGGACTGTAGAAGGTTGAGTAGACTTTTATGATGGAAATGTTCTGAATTGGGTAGTTTTGTCATTGGTGCATGCATTTTGTTTCATTTACTGGAAAAATGTTCAAAACAATAAATTTAAAATGCTGTCTAACAACTGTGTTGTATTGTACAAGGAATTTAATTTAGTACAATCAGGAAGGTGTATCAAAGAGCACATGTATGTTTCATGTGCAAGGGGCCTATGATTTGAAAACAGCCCAAAGTTAATCTTTATCTGCCACTGGCAAAATGTATTTTCTTTGAATGTGGGTTTCAATGCTGTTTCATTGAATGTGAGTTTCAAGGGGAGAGAAGTTTTAATGCTAAGCCTGTTTTCATTGTGAGACTGTGTTGCTTTGTTTAGCAGATGTCTTAGTGCTTGTGCTGTAAAATGCAAAATAAAACTTTCAAATGAAATCCAAATCATCATAGAAGTAAAGCAGTATGCACATTAGTGTTTATGGTAAATGGAGTGAAATAGCCAAGTAATGGATCATTGGAATGCCTGCTGGGGGGAGGGCTCCATTCGACCATGATTTTGTGAGGGGGAAGGGTGGAAAACTCAGACAGCCCCAGCTGAACTATACCTTCCAACTATCCAGATTTTCACAGAATGAATAGATTTTTTGCTTCTTATTTTTGGTTTGTTCCTCATAAAATTTGGTTTTCTGGAAAATCATTTAGGAATGAAGTCACTATATAATGACACACTGAGTTTCAGACTTCATAACCTTCAGAAAAATGCATGCGAAAGTAAGACCTGTTATTCTATCAACTGTCTTAGTTTATACAAGAGCAATTTTAGTACTGTTTATATGTTCCCCCAATATATTGGCCTTGTCCAAATTTCTTGCATTAACAGGTTGAGAGGTACATGCAAATAAATTGCTTTATAGAATTAGGCATAGCCAAACCTCTCAACTGTCCCCGAATTTGGCTCAAAATGTTGCTCTTCCCCTAATAATCCCTCTGCAAAATAGCAATTTTGGAAGAAAACATGGAGGGTTTACAATTAAGAAATAACTGTAATAATCAGTTATAGATTACTTTTATTTCAGAATGCATGTAGATTCTTTTATTTTGTCAGCTGCTCAAGTTAGCAGTACTAATATTAAAAAAGTGTCCCTTCTTTGACAGGTTCCCAGCTGTATTGTGTGGCTATTTTATATTTTTGCATCACATTTTTGGTCCATTTTTCATAAAATTGTGTTTTTTTTGGCAAATTAGTGGTAAATCATTAAAGACTGAAGTTAGAAAATAATGAGACATTTGAGTTTCAGATTTCATATCCTTCAGAAAATTCATACCAATGCAAGACCTACTATTCTATTATCTTTCTAAGTTTATAAGAGCAATATTTAAAAATTGTCCTTCTTTTTGGGTCTTTGTCCCACTTCTATGTATGGCTTTGTCCAGATTTCTTGCTCTGAGGTTGAGAGGTATGACAAATGTGTCAGGGCCATCACAGTCAGCCAGAGACATTTCAAACTGTGACATACTTGTTACAACCCACTCCCCCATGTAGTGACTCTGGATGTGTCCAAGCAAGGCAAGGAGCAGTTATGCAGTGTAAATGTGCAGGGTATCCCCCCATCCAAGGTAGACACAAGTACTACAGTGGCTTTTCATCTGTTCTTGATTTTGCAGAATGGTCTGGTTTCTGTCATATTTTTGTACTGTTGATTTATGCTTATTACAAAGAAAGTGCCTGTTGCTCTGTGTTTTAAGTAGCAATGCTTTAATGACCATCAGGTAAGCTTGTCTGAGATCATAACGTGTAAGTAAGCTTTAATAAGCATACTGTTAAAGAATTGCCAGCATTGAAAGCCTTTCTGTTGTTGCCATGCAGAGAATACGTAACTAGATAATGTATAAGCGTTGGGTATTGAAATGCATATGACAGTATTTGTAATAAAGGACAGGATTACATTATTTAAAAATCTCATTACACTTGTTGGAGACTTCCAGTGATCTCTGAGGGCTTTACCCGTAAACTAAACAGAATGCCATTCATGTGTGGTCCATAACCTGTGCAGTAATCCTTTAAGCAATGTATCTTGAGCTTGTTTCTTGTTTCCTTTTCATTTTTTACTTTGATCATGTTTTCCCCATGAAACAAGTACATAGTTGTCAGGCAGCAGGTCTTTTTTGGATAAGAAACATTTTTTACAAGTGAGGGCATCACAGAGATTGCTACTTTCAGCATGTTACTTGGTACTTTAATAAAGCTAAATATAAATTATAATTAGAACTGCAGTGCAAGGAGAAGCGGTTTGAGTTGAGTGCTGTTTGTTTTTCTTATACTTGATTTTGACTGGCATTCCAGTAATATATTTAAAAAGTAATTTATTTTTTCATGCCTTACAACCTTTTTGTTTCCATCTAGATATTAAGTAAGCTGTCATGCAGCCGATGCATTGAAATATTTTTATTCTTTTATACTTCATTTGTCCTGATTGGAGTCTCATAATGAGGGTTTGGCACCCAGGGCAGCATATTTAATTAAAGTTAGTTTTTGTGATTTTGAGCATAGCTCCTCCCCTTTCTAGTTGGCTGCACCCCTTCCCATTGACCCCACCCATTCAGCTATCTCTTGCAGCCCCCCTTTGATTTGAAATCACCAGCCGCCACTGTTATTTAGTGACTTCAATCCCCAATGATTTTCCCAAAAGCCACAAATTTTATGAGGAATAGACCAAAAAATATGAGACAAAAATCTGGACACTTGAGATGTATGGCCACAGGAGGTAGTTGCTGACAGAAATGTCTATGACAGATGCAGAGGAGTTCATGGCATTTCTGTATTGGAGTCATGACAGTCCTGACATTTATGCTGAAGTAGTAGACATCAGTGCTGAGTTGCATGTGTCACTGAAGATTTCTATTGATGATACCCCATGTGGACTTCTTTGCTTAATAGGAAACTCAGGACTACAGGTCCAAGGCTATCTGCCCAAGGTATGTGCAACACTACTTTCCTTTAGCACTCTCTTATCTCTGTTATATAGGTGTGCTTTCACTGGGATGTGGGTGTTGGTGAAGAGTTCTTCCTTAATTTGTGCAATATTTAGTGTTTTCAGAGGTATTGAGTTGGTAGGATCCTCCACTGTGGATATAGTCATGGAGCTGTCTGAGTCCAATGATGATGACAGCCACATCCCAGTGCAGTCAGGGGGTGGGGGACACAGTGTTACTGGTACACTCAAGCAATGTGATGGCCACACACCCCCTTCCATAGACACAGTGCTCTGTGCATGTGCAACCCACCTCACATACCCAGCATGACACCCATGAACAGGCAGATGCCAACACATCTGCCTTTGGAGTGACCTCATCACAAGATTCTCAGTCTCACCTGGTTGCCACCAGAGATGATAACCTTGCGGCTTGATGTTCAATGGGCCAAAAACACCATGGGTACTTCCTCAACCAAAGATCAGTGCCTCCATGGCTGCTTCTCAGCATTTATGCAAGACCATAATACAGGGTCAGGAGACAGTAATACAGCCACAGCTGACCTGGTTGAGGGAATATGTGCTAATATGTGGTCTAAGTGAAGACCTGCAGTAGTGCATGGGTCAAATATACAAAATTATGGCCAATGACATTGGGGGACAACCATAGTGGTGCAGCGGTTAGAGTTGCCACCTCACAGCAAAAGGTTCTCCGGTTCGATCCTCAGCTGGGGTGCCTTCTGTGTGGAGTCTGTATGTCCTCCCTGTAGTCATGTGGGTTTCCTCTGGGTGCTCTGGCTTCCTCCCATATCCCAAAGACATGCTGTAGGTGGATTAGACACTCTAAATTGGCCCTAGGTGTGCTTGCATGCATGTGTGTGCCTTTAGTGGAAGGTTGGGCGCCGGGCTGGCAACTCTGCACCATAAAACTCCACTGCCAATCACAAGTGGACAGGTGATCCGCTGTGGCAACCCCTAACCTGGAAAAGCCAAAAGAAGAAGAAGATGGCCAATAACATTGCAAGTTTTCTTGCAGCAGGTGCCACTGTGCAGCTGCACACCCACTGAACTTCCCATGGTGGTTCCAACTCTTCCCCTCATGGCAAGCCTATCATTGGAGAAAGAGCACTGTCTATGACCTGTAGCTCTACCACATTCATACTACCATACAGGGTTTATGGCATTTCTCCCAGTTTAATTTCCCCAAGTCTTTTGGGCTTCTAATACCACAATAGGAATGGACCCCATTCCTAAGTAAAAGTATGATTAAAGTTCATGAAATTAATATTGTTTCAATCTTTGATGGTAGCCACAAATGCTGTTCGCAGCACCCGAACCATGCCCAGAATTGACTCTTTCTGTAATTCATATGGAATTACGTGTTTCAGTAACATATTTAAATACAACTGCAAATTCTTTTTTATGAGACCCATTTTTCCTGTTTACAACTGAAGCTGTCTGGGTATCCTTCTTCCACATTGCCCTTGTTTCTGCCTACAAATCCTGGTATTTTATGATTTTGCTTCTGTCTGTATGTAAGATACTGTAATCACTGTGTGCCACAATTTCAGTGATCAATGCTACATCTGTCTTCTTTTCATGGACTACTATATATATATATATATATATATATATATATATATATATTTTTTTTTATATAGTGACTCCAGTCAGTAATAATACCAGATATTTGAGTTTCAGACTTTATAGTTTTCACAAAATGCATGCTAATGTAAAATATTTTATTTTAGCAAGTTTATAAGAGCAGTATTTAAAATCTGGCCCTGTTTTTTGGCCTTTGCCCCCCCCCCCATTATTTTTGGCTTTGTCCAGAATTCCTGTGCTAAGCGGTTGAGAGGTATGAGCTAGGCTGCTACTTTTGAACAGACTAAACCGACTTACGGTATTCTTCTGCTTTATGTGATGTAATGTAAACTGCACTCCAGTGTAATACAGCAAGGTAACACTAGGTATTATTTCATGTGAGACACGTTAAAAAACATACCATCTATATTATACAATAATGCATGACCAAGACTGCCATAGTTGCTTATTAAGTGTAGTCCCTCAGGCATGTACTACAGGATGCAATATCCTCAAATAGGAAAGCTTTCCTAATATTCATGTCTGCCTTCTTGAGAAATATGTTTGATGGAAGAGTCAGGGTCCTTAATCTTTTGTGAAAAAAATTAGTCCATTCATGACTTTCATATGATGTGATATCTTGTCTCGTCAAGTCTGCAAATAAATAGCAGTATGATTCAATATATCAGAAAAGCAGTTACATAATCAGTACAAAGTGAACTGTGGTCCGTAATAACATACAGTATGACATGTTTGCAGAGCTTGTTAGAGTAAAAAAAATGAATTGTAGTTAAAGTGTGGGTCAGTTCTAGAGCAGGACATGTATAAATGATCAGAAAAATGATTTTGGACAAGGCTGGGAGGTGGTTCAGGGAGGGGTAATAATTCTATGTAGAGGAACAGGACGACACAGAATGACAGCTTGAAGCTATACTCCGATGTATATGGAAGAGGACCTCTGCAATGTGAAAGTCTAGCACCAGAAGGCAGCGTTAACCACAACTTGAAACCAACTAATACTTTATTATTATTTATTAGTTTATTACCCTCATAAGGCTTATTGTGTGTTTATCTGATTGGCCTGAGGACGTAACTGTGTAAAAGTCTTTCATCCTGCTGGTTCCTGGTGACTTGTATATACACAAACCTCTCCAGTTTAAAATCCTCTATAGGAAATGCTCTCCATAGTTTCCCACTGTTCATAGCTGCTCAAAGAGCTGCCAGTTTGCACAGAGGACAGCACCACTGCAGGTTATCTAATAGCATACTAATAAAGACTCTCACCTAGGCCTGAAAGTGACACTCCCCTACTCCTTCTCATCTACTAAGAATCTGGTATAATGGATAGACATTTCCCTGTTACCTGTGTTTCTGGCTTTATGGATATGGACATCCTGAAGCAGTGTAGTAACTGCCTCATGTTCACTGGCAGTCATTTAAATTTAGAACAAACTCAGTGTGTGAGAAATGTAGATGCACAGTGTCATTGGAAGCAAAGCTCTGACATGCACACACGAAAAATGCAAACAAGATTTTCAGCATTACATCCAAAACATTCACTACCAACACTAAGGAACAAACACATAGACCCAAACATGTGGAGTTACTCACCTGTAATCTACCCAAACATCCAAGACCTCTTAAAAGCATCTCTGAGTGGCCCCATGCACACTCAAATATGGCAGCACCTCACACAACACATAACTCTGAAAATCACAGTAGCCCTACTTCCAAGCCCATAAAGCAATACACTACAGAACCAATCATTCTAGTTATTGGGGATTTAAGCAATAACCCACACCTGGGTGTGGGTAATGCTGGATTTACCCACGGTTGACGTGGTTTGGTCATGAGGCGCCGGTGGCCAAACAAAGACAACCATGGGTAAATCCAGCATTACCCCACCCAGAAGTGGGTTATTGCTATTACAATGACATTATTTAAGAAAAAAATACTTAGTGTTCTTAAATAATGGCATTGTATAATGCCTCCTTGCTGCCCTTTCACAGTTGTCCGGTATTCCGCAGCAGTTCTGATGTACTACGCATGTGTATGCTTACGCAGTACATCAGAGCTGTGGGTGGAAGCAACGGAGAAAGCAACATCTCCGTTGCTTTTTAGAAAGTGTCTCGCTATGCTAAAGGAGTTTAACATAGTGAGACAGTTTTAAAAAAAGCAATGGAGATCTTCCTTTCTCCGTTGCTTTTTTTTTTAAAGCTGTCTCACTATGTTAAACTCCTTTAACATAGCGAGACACTTTCCAAAAAGCAATGGAGATCTTGCTTTCTCCGTTGCTGTAAGAAAAAAAAAAGACTTATACTAATGGAAAAAGTCTGGGCGACCAGACCTTTTTCTATTAGTATAAGTCTGATTTACAACATGCATGCACGTTTTGGAATATTAATGGGGGGGGTCATTGTATAATCCATTATAAGACATACTGATGTCCCCCTTATCAGGCTAAACAAGGAGAAGATAACATTGAACTGTCTGGAGCCAGGATTCACCAGATCACGCATTCACTTAGGATAATATATGTGTCCCAGGCAGGTATGAATCTAGCCTTGAGTAGCATCCTACCCTCACTAATGATGTTGCCAAGGTACCAGCAAAAAATGATTGACTTCAACAATTGACCTAGTTTCTGGTGTCACAACAAGGGGATCCAATATCTGTCAGCCTGGGGAGACATGATTGATGAACCATGATGCTTTGCCAGAGATGTTTTGCACTTGTCACCACTAGGCTGATGGATACTAGCAAAAATGTTATCTATCCCCATACTGCTTTTTTAAGCTGTGCCAAGTTGATAAACCCTCCAACATAACAAAAATCACTCACAACTACCTAAAGATACTGCTGCTCAGCACTAGGTGTTTAAGTAAAAAAACGCACTCCCTGAAAGCATTCCTTAACCTGGAGAACGCAGACATATGTGCAGTCACAGAAATTGTTCGGAACCATGGAAAGCATCCTGGCTATCAAAGGCTACAATGTCTTTCATACATTTTGGTCCCACTCAGCTCAGGATAAAACAAAGGGAGGAGGTGTTTCAGTGCTCATAAAGGACAAGTAGACTGCTAGACTGGTCCAACAACGAGTCTACATTATAACCTCGAATGATTAAAGGAGTGAACGCTCTTTAATCATCCCCTTAAAATCGAAAGCACTAAATCCTGAACACATGAAACAGTGATTTTTTTTTCCCAGGGAAAAAAATCACTGGGCTGTTTTTCAGGACTTTGCCATTTCCTCCACTGTAGTGATCTCGGAGTTGGTATATTATTTTGTGTTTGGATTTTTTTTTTTTTTTTTTTTTTTTTTTTTGCGGAGCAGCAGTGATTTTTTTTCCCTAGGAAAAAAATTGCTGTTTCGTATGTTCAGGATTTAGTGCTTTCGATTTTCAGGTGTCAGTTAAAGAGTGTTCCCTCTTTTAATCATCCGATGTTATAATATAGACCCTACCAATGTCCAACAACAGGAGTCGCTTGAGCTGCTCCATGCCCAACTAACCATAAATGTGACTCCTTATCATATCCTTGCTTAACCCCTAATGTGAGCCTGGAAAATTACACATCCTACCTAAACCTACTGGAATCTCTTACATTCAACCTAGCACCATACTTATGGGTGATTTCAATCACCCCTCCATAAACTGGGAGACTTATATGATCCATAATTCACTTTATCAAAGGTTTTTGGACTTCATCAATGAAAACACCCTGAAGCAACAAGTTAGCTCCTCAACTAGAGGTAAACTATCCTAGACCTACTACTCACGAACATGGGGGATGCTGCTCCTTCCCATGCATTAACTCTTCCCTGGTAAGATCTGACCAGAAAATGATCTCTTTAGTATTAAAACCTACCAAGAAACCCCATCAAACTACAAACCTGAGAAGAACTTTCCTAAGGCCAATTACCTCAAACTAAGTGACAGATTATTAAACTTCCAAGCCCCTTTGATGCTGGATGACACTGATACCTACTCAGAGCTGTACACAAAAGCACTGCACAACCACACGTAGCTCCATAAAGGAGGCAGTACCTGTCTGAGTCAAACCTATGATTACTGTAAAAAATAAACCACCCTGGTGGACCCCTAGCATAAACAGGCTATTCAACAAAAGGAAAAAAATCCTCTCCAAAGCAAAGAAGGAACAGACAAAACAGTGTAAAATGACACTCGCTGGTCTAAACAAAAAAATTAGAGAGCTGGTAAAATCTACTAAAGCAAACTATGAGGCAACGATAGCCTCCCAGGTGAAAGAAAACCATAAGGCTTTTTTTAACTATGTTCATAACATCAACGCTCAGCAATGTGCTGAGTTAATCATGAACAGCAACACTTATACCCAGCCTGAAACTATAGGAAACCTTCTGGCTGACAAGTTCAGTTCAAGCTTCTCCCACCTAATACCTCCTACCACACCCAAAGACATGCCTGCAACCATCTCCCTACTGGTCATTAAGCAGGAACAGGTTCTTCCTGACCCACTAAAGCCCCAAACACAGCCTCCATGGGTCCCAACAACATTCCAGGATGCTTGTTAAATAGCTTAAAACAGAATCCATTAGGGCCAATAGAAATCACTTTACCCACAACCTCCAGATGGGCTTTGTCCCAGAGGAATGGAGGACTCAACAGTCATACTGATGAACAAGGAGGCCCATCAACCGACCCAGGGAACTACAGATCCATAACCTTGACCAGTCTTATCTGCAAGTTCATGAATAGAATTATCATGGACCTGATCAATAATGACATAGGTATTCTCCAGACACTGGACCAGTCTCAATTTGTCTTTGTCAAAGGGAGGTCTTGCCTGTTTAATCTGGTGGACTTCTTTGAGAAAGTCATCAGGGCCATGGATGAGGGTAAAATGATAGACACCACTTATCTAGACCTGACCAAAGCTTTCAACACAGTCCTCTCCATGGGGATTATAGATAAACTGACTGAGTTAAGCATAAACCCCTACATCATCAGATAGATAACCAGATAGATAACCAACTGACTCACTGACATGACACATGCTGTCTGGATAGGTGAATCTACTTCCAGTAAGAAACCTGTTACTAGCAGTGTCCCACAGGGCTCAGTGTTGGGACCCCTCCTGTTTGATATATACTTCTCTGAAGTGAAGACCAATGTTGGGGGCCTCTGGCTCACCAAATTCACCAATGACTGTAAGCTGGGAGCAATCATTGAATCCCCAAAATGATGTTGACATCCTACAAACAGGCCTAAAAATGACAAATGACTGGTGTCAAACCATGGTCTGAGACTAAATGTTAAAAAATGTGTAATCATATCATCAATTAAATCAGATAACCCTGCAAATTATAATATTGATGGCACACTCCTAAAAGGTGACCCAGTAATGCAAGACAAGGTAACCTAAACCTTGACCTCCAGGTAGCTATGGCAGTCAGGAAATCCTTCTGTGTGGCTCAACTTATAAGTAAAGGCATAGCATCAAGATCAAAGGAAGTCATAGCACCATTGTACTTGACCCCTCATCAGGCCCATAATTTAGTACAATGCTCCTTTCTGCATGTATCTAGCATGTATCTAGCTAGGCACTTGCACCAGCTGGAGTGGCCCCAGAGGTTTTTCACTAAAAAATACAAACCATAAGACACATGTCTTATGTAGCCTAACTAATGGTCCTATCCCTTTAATATGGCTCAAATCATTTATTGAGAGGTGACTTTTGCCTGACAAACAAGACATTCTCTGATCCAGCCCTGATGAAAATGTTATATATTTACAAGAAGTATAATACAAGGGTTACACATTCCATGGACCTAAAAATTATTTGTGACTCTAAGAGAACTTGCTGGGGAGACAGATTCATATCCCAAAGGCTACCTCATCGATGTAATAAACTTCCCATATTTGTAAAACAAAGTCCGTCCTACATTCACTTCAAAAAGAATTTGGATAAATGGATGGGGAACTGTAAATTAACTCCCGGGGTACTGCCCATGTCCCTTATGGACAAAAGTAGTCTGTAAAATGACTCAGGGCTCCAACACCCAAAAACCCACTACCCTGATACTATCCCATCCCATTCCTGGGAAATTAAGATATAATATTGACCAGGGTATGTAGTTCCCTGGGTCAGTGGATGGGCCCATATCTCTCTAACCATAAAAAAGTGCACAAAAGAACAGGTGTACTATACAGAAATAAACAATATCTCACAAAAAATAGTAAGGCCACAATAGCACAACCACACCTCATCTCTACTCTCCTCTATGCTTCCCCCCTACTTATTAATCCAAGAAAAGCAAATATAACAAACTAGAGGCCTGTTATAACAAAATTGCTAAGTTTGCCACTGAATCTCCATCCAGAACACACCACTACTTAGCCCTTAAACAACTAAATTGGCTTGAACTTCCACAGCTCCTCCTTTATAATCTACTCACGCTTGCCCGTAAGATCATATACTACCCAGATAAAATACCTGCACTAAAAATTTCCTTCATCCCTACACCAGTAATAGAGTACTATGCTTCAGTAACAAATTTCTCCTCGAAGTAACAAATGCCAACAACACAAGTGGAGCTTCCCTTTACTCAAATTTCATGGCTATAACATGGAACACTCTGCCCACAAACATCTCTGCACTATCCTCTTCCACACAATTTAAAAAAAGCACTAAAAACTTACCTAAATGATACCTGGCTATGTAATTGTTTAAGTCCTGGATAACCAACTTCTCTAACTGCATCCCTAATTTTATGAATCATTACTCCATGTTGAAACCTGATTATTCCTATTAAATGTCACTAGCTCCTTCTCTAATGGCTCTCTCCTATAATCTGCTTTCCTCTCTACATTCCCTCCAAAATTTCTATTATGTCTCCTCTCTGAACATGTATGTACTATAAATTTTAGTTGCTAATAAGTGATCAAACTTTTTATTGTAAATTGTGACCTTTGTTAGAAATGTATTATGTTTATTGCTGTTTGTGGAGCTTTTCTCCCTGGTCCTCCCCTGAAAAAGGACTTGTGTCTAGTCAGATTGTCCTGGTAACCAAGTGTAAAATAAAATAAATATGCGGCTGTGGCTGACAAAGTTTGCAGATGGCTTTAAGTTGGGTGCTGTCATTGACTTCCCAAATGATGTTAACATACTGCAAAAGGGTCTCACCGCAACTAATAACTGGTGCCAAAGTCATGGCCTCAAGTTATATGCAAAAAAAGTATCATCATATCATTCGGCAAAAACAAGGCCCCTACTGATTACCACATCAATGGCAACCCTCTAAGTATACAACCTGTGGTGAGAGACCTGGATACTCAGGTTGACAACAATCTCACATTCGACCATCATGTAGCGGCAGTGGTCAGAAAAGCCTGTTACTTGGTTCATCTCATAAGTAAATGGATTGCATCCTGAAAAAAGGAGATTATTACCTCTCTATACTCCTCCCTCATTAGCCCAATAATAGAGTATAACACCTTGTTTGGTATGTACCTCTCCAAATAGCTGCACCAACTGCAAAGGCCACAGAAATACCTCACAAAGAGAATCCATGGCCTCCAACACCTGTCTTATTTGGACAGGCTCAAATCACTATCACTCTACTCGGTATAGTACAGATTGCTCAGACCCTGCCCTACTAGAGATGCTCCATATCTGCAAGTCTAACTCCTCTGGCATTACCCACTGAAAAGGACTGAATCTAATATGCAACATCAGGAAAACCAGCTGGAGAGACAGGTTTGTCTCCCAGAGGCTACCCTGCTCTGGCATAGACTTCCCATACACATCAAACAGAGAATCTCACTGACCCTCTTCAAGTGCAACCTTGATGAGTGGAATGGATACCAATAATTTGTTCCAGGTGTTCCACCTGTGTCCCTCAATGACAGGGGTGACAGATGCTGATTAAGGTTTCTTTTTTGGAGATAAACTCTTGGCTAGGCTTGTAAGGGTCCCAGGGCCATTAGCCTAGTAACCTTCTATGATCCTATGATCCTAAATAATATTGTCACATCCTGTGTATTACTTGATAGGCCATTAGCCTAGTAATCACCTATGAACCTATGAATGTGACAACCAGAACAAAATCCCTTGAGCACAGAAGAAGAAGTAACAACTCCTAGCTAGTCATTCCAACTGACAGAAAATGGCATTTTAAACTATAGTGCTACTATTAACAAATAATTTCATGTCCATATCTACAAGAAAGCAAATGACTGGTTTAACAGTTCTGCTTCTATCCCTGCTCATTCATCCTAGATTTGTTCTGCTCATGGGTCATTTATCATAGAGCTTGCTGGATTCTAGAACTGGTATGCACTAGAAATGCTAAATTACAGTCATCTTTAAATCTGCTGTAATGATCCTACATTATCCTCTACCTTAATAGGATCATAGGATCATGGGATCATAGGACGTTATTAGGCTAATGGCCCCAGGACCCTTACAAGCCTAGCCAAGTTCAACCCTTATTCCCAAGTGTGTCTGTTTAAAGCAGACAGTAAAATCAGCACCTATTGTCCCTGTCTAAGAGGGACACAGATGGAACACCCGGGGTGAATTTCTGCTTACCCATCCAATCATCCAAAGTGCATTTAAATAGGGTGAAAAAAGGGGCTCTGTTTAACATGAACTGGAAGCTTGTTCCAAAGGTGAGGTAACCTCTGGGGAGACAAATCTGTCCCTCCAGCAGGTTCTGTTAATGTCACATACCATGTTAAGGTCCTTAGAGAGTGAGTGACCAATATGCCATTTGACTTGAGAATGTGCAGCATTCCCATTAAAACAGGGTCGGAGATTGCCTTATATGCAAGGCACATGTGACCTCTGAGTAGTCTGTATGACACAGAGTAAAGTGACAGTGATTTCAGTCTGTTCGCATATAAGAGATGCTGGAGATCCTGAATTTTCTTTGTAAAGAACCTTTGTGGTCTCTCCAATTGCTGCAGGTACTTGGAAAGGTACATACCAAAGGGAGCGTTGTACTCTATTATTGGCCTGATGATGGAAGAGTACAGTGAGGTTATAACCTCTTTTTTTTCTGGAGGCAATGCCCTTATTTATGAGATGAGCAACATAAAATGCCCTTCTTACCACTGTGGAGACATGGTGATTAAACGTAAGGTTGTTGTCAACCTGTGTGCCCAGGTTTCTCACCACTGAATGAGTGCTTAGGGTATTGCTATTGATGTGGTAGTTTGCAGGAATTTCACACTTGCTGAAAGGGATGATAATGCATTTTTTTGCATTTAATTTAAGACCATGACTTTGGCACCAATCATTAGTCTGTGTGAGTCCCTCTTGCAGGATGTTGACATTATTAGGGGAGTCAATGACTGCTCCCAGTTTGCAGTCATCAGCAAACTTTGTCAGCCACAGACCTTTAGTTTTTGCTTGAAATTCTGAGAAGTAGATTCTGAACAGTAAGGGTCCTAGAACTGATCCCTGTGAAACTCCACTGATAACGGATTTGTTGGAGGAGGTGGAATCCCTTATTTTGACTGTATGAGTTCTATCAGTGAGCCAGTTTGCAACCCACCTGACAATATATGGATTGATACCCAATGTTTTAATTTCTCCAAATCTTTTGGGTTTCTAATAACATGATGGGAATGGATCCCATTCCTAACTCAAGGTACAATTAAAATTCATGAAATAAGTATTGTTTCAATCTTTGATGTCAGCCAGAAGTTCTCTTCACGGCACCCGCAATGTGCCCAGTAATGATTCCTTCTGCAGTTCGTACTGGGTTACATGTACTGGTAACATGTCTAAATATGATTGTAGATTATTTTTTATAAGACCTGTTAATCCTACTACTATTGGAACTGCCTGGGTGTCTTTCTTCCACATTGCTCTCATTTCTGCCTGAATCCTGATATTTTATGACTTTGTGTCTCTCCATATACAAGATACTGTAGTCACTGGGTGTGGCAACTTCAATGATCAACACTTTTGTCTTCTTTTCATGGTCCACTTTCTAGCATCTATCTTTTAAACTGTCATTAATGGGTGATCCCATGTGATGTAGTCTTCATCATTTTCTATGATGCTTTGTGGTTCATGTTTCCAGTGTTTTTTAGCCACTGCAATACCATAATATTTGCACAATTACCAGTGCAACAGTCTCACCACATTATTATGCCTTTCAGTATACAGTCCTTCTGCCATTAGTGTGTCACACTGCCATTAGTGTGTCACAACCAGCAATGAGGTATGCAACTGTTTCCAATTCTGTTTTACAACACCTACATTTGTCTGTTTCTCTCACTTGTTCAATGGACTTTGTAAACCAACATGTATGTAGCCCACTATCTTGGGCCTCCAATATTAACATTTCATCTCTTGGTTTGAATCTGCCTCTCCTTAAACATTCCTGTGTTCAATCCTGATCAAAAGGAGATATTTCCAGACATTTTCTATACTTGCAACTATATTTATGCATTTTCTACATTTCTTGCCTTCTCATCTGGTCCTTCACCTTATATTCTTTCTTTTTTTTATGGCACACTCAGTTAATGCCTGATTTTTATCTACTTCTGGTTTGATTTCCATTCCTGCTTGATGCTGATATGCTTCTGCTTGACTAAGCAGAGAAGTCATCTTAGATTTATTCTCCTCATGTTTCAAAACTTTCACTACGTTTGGATCTTGTGAGGTCAGCAGATATGTGTGCAGCCCCATGATTGCAGATCTGTACATGTAATCAATTTCAAGGAGGCCCATACATCCTTCGGAACAGGGAATATATAATCTTGGTATACACTGATTTTTATAAATCATTTGGTGAGCATGAAGTATCCTTCATGTTTTCCTGTCTAATCTAGCCAACACATTTTGGGGCCCATCAAACTGTAAGTTAGGACAGGAAGAGCAAATTGGTTTATAGCTTGAATTTTGTTCCTAGATGTCAACATTGTTTTCAGAATTAAGTCTTCTAAAGTATTCCTTACTGAGTTTTATTCACATTTGTTCATGTTTTATTGTTGACCCTTCATCAAATCCAAAATATTTATACACTCCCTCTTGCTCAAGTTCTTCTATATCACATTCTTGTCCCAAACTTAAGTTTTCTTGGTGATGCAGTTTTCCTGCTTTAAAGGTTACTTTTGCATATTTATCAAGATCAAATGACATTCTTAAATCATCTGAAATAGTTTTGATAACTTGCAGTTATGCTTTCAGTTCCTCATCTGATGAGCCATACAGTTTTAAATCATTGCCAAAGAGAAGATGAGAAGTATTTACACTTTGTTTTCTAGGAGCCAAATTATAGCCATGGCCTAAGCTGTTAAGTAGACAGCTTAATGGGTTAAGGGCAAGGCAGAATAGCAGTGGTGATGGTGACAAAGAGCCACCCTGAAATAGTCCCCTTTCAATTTTTGTCCCTGGAATAATAATTTGTCCTTTATTATGGCTTAATTGCAAAGTGGTCTGCCACTGCTACATGGTCACTGTAATGTAGCCAGTCAGTGTATTATATTCTTATACATTTTTAAGCCTTCTTTTACCCATGAATGTGGGATACTATCAAATGCTTTTTTGTAGTCTATCCATGCCATACTTAAATTCTTGCCCTTTTTACAGTTCTCCACTATGACTTTATTTAACAACAAATGATCCTTTGTTCCATATGATTTTCATTTATTCCCCTTTTGTTCTATTGCTATAATTGAGTTTCTTCTAAATGATTATAAACTCTGTCAGCATCAATTCCCAGTGTATAGTTTATACATCATTGGAAGGCAAGTTATTAGTCTATAATTTTAAGGCAGCTTGCAGGTTCACTCTAAGTAGGAGCATTGTTTTTCCTGTTGTTAGCCAGGTTGGTGTCAGTTCAGGGTGCACATATAAATAATTCTTACTCATGGCTAAATCTTCGTGCAAAGTTGTTAATACTTGTAACCAGAAGTTAGGTACTGCGTCTGGGCCTGGGGTTTTCCAGTTAGAGGTTTTTCTTAACTTTGTTTCAATCTCTCTGGTTGTTACTTCATCCCATTTCATATCCTGTACCTTTGAACTTCCTATTCTTTCTTTTACTTCTATCCATTTAGCATCTTGGTTATGTTCCACAGGCTCTTCATAAATACTTATCCAAAATGTATCTATTTCTTCTTTTTTTGGTAGTCTTTCAACTCATTTTACCTTGTTTCCCAATTCTCTATAAAATTTTTTTGAGTCATCAATAAATTGCTTATTTTGTACTTTTCCATTATATTTATCTGCATATCTTCTAAGTTTTTCACCTGTGCTGAGATTTTTAGCTTGTTATTTGTGATAGTGCATGATAGATCTGATCTGTTCTAACACCACGCATTTCTTTTATCACGTCTATCATTCTAAGTATTTTTGTTGATCTATTCCCTCTTCTATACTCTTCTAACAGTGACTTAATTGCTTTATAGTTTTCTCCGTTCGATGCTTCCATAATGGTATTTGATTTCTCCCCTTCCTTTCTCTCACTACTCTGTATTCTTGTGGTAGAACTTTATCAGTTATTAATTTAGCTGCACAATAATATATCCTGTTTTACTTCTGTTATATCACATGGATCTCTATGGACAGTCCTAATTATTGTATTCATTTGTTTTTTCAAACTTCTGACTTTTTGGGTTTTATTGACCTTCTGCAGTCTATTTCTTTCATTGATCTTAATATGTCTATCCATCTCTATTAAATAAAGCAACTCTTCTCTTAGCTCATTTTATTCTAAACTGAGGGCACATTTTTGTTTTCCATTTACTGTGGACATTCTATAGAAAGTTCTATAGCATCTTCCTGTGGCATATTCATTTCAATTTCATCCTGTGCCATCCGTTGCTCTATCATATGGGAACTTACTGGCCTATCACTCCTCAACATTGACTGCTTCAGAGTTTCCACAGTTTCCTGTTCCTTCCCTTGTTGTCCATCTTCAAGTGAATGTTTATACTGGTTTCCTGTGGAAGGCTCCAAAATATCTTCATATGGCACCTGACCAATTGTTTCTTATTCCACTGGTTTCCCCTTAATTTGGAAGTCCATTGCTCTACCCTGTTGTGGTCCTTTCTGAATAAGATTTTCTACACTGAATCCTTCACTTCACAGGTACTCCATAACCTCAGTTTCTATTTCTCTAACTTCTACAATACTAATCTCCTTTTCTACTTTTCCTCTTTGTCTTCTTGTTTTTTTGTATTGTAAAGTTTTCCATGTCTGGATCCCTTTGCCTGTATTTCTCTTCAAATGTCTTTGGTGCTGCTCTTTTTATATTGGTTAGTTTTGCTTTCTCCTTTGCATAGATATTACACCATATTAAATCTCTTTTTCTTTACTATGTCCATATTTCTTCTTCAGATGTCTCCTGATCTTCTTCTTTCTCCTTACTTTGGGGACTCGTTCCATCATGCTGTGATGTACTCTGTGTTAGACCTTCTACACCAAATCCTTTACTACGCAGCCACTCCATAAGTTCAACTACTACTATTTTAACTCCTACTTTACCAATCTTTTTTTCTACATTCCCTCTTTGTAATATTATTTTTTATTGTGAAATTTTCCATATCTGGATGCCTTTGCCAGTATTTCTTTTAGAATATCTTTGGGGCTGTCTTGTTTATATTGATTAATTTGGTTTTCTTCTTTGCATAAATATTGCACCATATAAAATCTCTCTTTCTTTTTCATGTCCATATTTCTTTGTTATACTTTTCAAAAAGCTCTAGGTTTTGCTGTTTATATTTTCACACTTCCTCAGATGTTTCTTTTCCCAAACAGATCAAAGTTTCTTGGTCTATATCCTGTTTTTCAAAAATCTGTTGTATTAATGAACACAAATTTGTATTTGAAGCTTCTGACAGTTTTTCTTGTGGAAGTATTTTTCTTTCCTCTGTTTGATGCTTCCATAATGGTATTTGATTTCTCCCCTTCTTTTCTCTCACTACTCTGTGTCCTTGTGGTAGAACTTTATCAGTATCAATTATTAATTTAGCTGCACAATAATATATCCTGTTTACTTCTGGTATATCGCATGGATCTCTATGGACAGTCCTCTTTTTGTATATCTTGTTCATAGGTTCATAGATTAGTACTAGGCTAACTGCCCTTATGGACTATTTTAAGCCTAGCCATTTACCCCATGTGAGAATCAAACCCTGCACCCTGTGTTTATAAGGTAAAAAATCCTTAACCATTATGCCAGCTTCCCATTATTATTCCATTGTATCTGGAAATTCTGGGCTTTTTGCATAATAGTAACAATACATCATTTCTTTCTTATCCTCAATGGTCCACTCTATCATCTTTATGGCTCTTCTTTGGCCATCAGTTTTTGTGATTTTTATGGACTGCTACCTCCTTCTACAACAGGGGGACATCCTCCCCCTGGGCCTGGCCCCATTGTAGGAATGTTTCCGTATTTTGAGGATTCTACACTGTCATTTTTTCCAGTCCTGGCACCAGTGCACCTACCAGGATTGGGCACTTTTTTATCCTGGGTCTTGTGCACCCAGCTATCTTTTTTAATTTTTGACCTACTTCTGTCCATGATATATGCTATATAAATACAGTCTATATATTATTGTCCTCTTGGTGAAATTTTGTGAAAAACAAGGTCCACCTAGTAAAGATACTTACCTAGACTTGAGGATGAATTCAATTTCAGCAATACTACTCTCCTTTGCTTGTTGACTTATCTCTCCATTTGGACCCCCATCATCTCTCCATTTGGATCCCCATCATCTCTCCATTCGGACCCCTATCATCTCTCCATTCAGACCCCTATCATCTCTCCATTTGGACCCCAACTGTGTGAGCTTATCAATGATGCCTGAGTGGGGGATTGTGTCAAAGGCCTTGGCTAAGTCTAGGTAGGCCATGTGCACAGATTTAACCTCGTCTAGGGTGTCGGTGACTGTCTCAAAGAAGTCCACCAAGTTTAACAGGCATGGCCTCCCCTTGTCAAAGCCAAACTGGGTGGGATCAAGTGTTTGGAGATTTCCTATATCGTTGTTGATAAGGTCCATGATGATTCACTCCATGGCCTTACAGATAAGTCTGGTCAAGCTAATGAGCTCCTGGGGGTCAGTGGAAGCACCCCCTGTTTGCAAAGGGATAACAGTAACTGTTTTCCATTTCTCTGGGATGAAGCCAGTGCTTAGGCTGTGACTGAAAAGGGTACCCAGTGGTGTTGCTAATGCCTGTTTTAACCCATGTAGAGCACAGCCTGGTATGATATCTGCTTGCATAAAGGCTGTGTTTTTGGCTTTGGGGGGGTGTTTAAGACCTGCTCCTTAGAGATACTAGGTGGTGGACAGGTGGAGAGGATGCTTTGGGGTATGTGCAGAAAGGACAGGAGGGTGAAGTTTTCACTGAACCTGTCAGCCAGCAGGTTCTATATATCTAGTACCATTACCTACAAGTTGAGTGCAAGTCTGCGACTTTCCTTTCAGGTTATGGATGTAACTAAAGAATGCCTTATGGTTGTCCTTAGTTGTGAAAGCTAATATGGATTCATAGTTAGCTATGGAGAACTTCACAAGGAGTCTTATTTGCTTGTTTAAGTTAAGGAGGAAGTGTTTCCAGTTTTGAGTCCATTCCTTTCTAGTCTTAGACAGTAATTTATTTAAATTATTATATAACCTGTTAATGTCAGATGTCCCAGGCTAGTTTGTTTTTCCTTGAAGATCTTACTTTGGTCCTATCAGGTATGGCAGAGTCAATACAATTGTACAGATGTTTGTGTAAAACATCGGTGTATAATCCAGCATAGGTATCCATTCCATCTGTGGGGGGAGGAGCTAAGAAGCTATTTATGCAGTCATATAAGAGGTTGTAATTGGCCTTGGAGAAGTTTTTTAATCTAGTTGCTGCTGGGGGGGCACCAAATCCAGGATATTTGAACCCTTTGTCAGGGTATCAGCCAGTTGATCCAGGGCAGCGGAGTTAACAAAATCCAGGAACCTTTGGGCAAATGAGTTAGAATACGTACAATTTACTCAGTCAATGGATGGGTAATTAAAGTCACACAAATCCAGGGTGTTTGACTCAAGTAGATCCAAGTAGGCTAAGTAGATGTCTTGTTTCATGGAAGGGGTCTTATAGCTTGCAATGACTTGAAGAGGGGTCTTACCAATAGTCAATTGCATCTGAAGTAATTCCAGGGAATAGTGCTGTGTAACCACTCTAGAGATGTATTTATCTTTAATGAATAATGATACACCACCTCCCTTAGTTCTCATGCCTTCTT
Source organism: Protopterus annectens (assembly GCF_019279795.1). Classification (NCBI taxonomy): domain Eukaryota; kingdom Metazoa; phylum Chordata; order Ceratodontiformes; family Protopteridae; genus Protopterus; species Protopterus annectens. The sequence goes on along the minus strand of NC_056735.1, from coordinate 1,679,016,079 downwards.
TTTGTGGTCTGAATGTGTGGAAGGACATTGACACAATATACAAAGCAAGTGGTAAGATGGCTGTTTTCACTGCTGGTAACTGACAGCAACAATTCCTCAATGCAGACTGGTAATCTCTTTATTACCTTCTGCATGGCAGTGAAACCTAAGCCCTGGAATTCAGAATTTTGCCTTTTCTCATAGACAGGCAACAAACAAGAAGAAGCCACCCTTAGCAGTTAACTGAATACACTCAGCCTTCTGTTCGACATAGGTACACTGCTGCTGCTGTTTGGACTGCAGCAACTTAGATATGTCAACTAAGTATAAGTCAGCAGGGAATAATGCCAGTCAACCTACTTATTCATGGTGGCCTGATTGACGGGAGAAGCTTTCTGTTATCCTTTGAATATTAGACTTAGGGAAAACTGGATGAGGGTACTGGATTTATTGACTAACTTTGCCTTTGAGACATGTATAACTATTTTTCACTGTGTTTGATAATTAATATTATCTCACATTTCCATTAACCTTGCTAAATATTTGTTTAACTTATGCTTTCCCTTTAGATGCTGGATCAAAGCCAAGGAATGGTAAGTCACAAAAAATATATTGCTGCACATTTTGTGTTTTGTACTTTCCCTGTTGTGTTTAAGTACCAAATTCCAGGATGACAACTTTACAAGTGGAAGGTTTCATCCGGCTGGTGCAAAATTATTTTTCAAACTTCTATTTTATTTTTTAATTTTGAGAATTTTGAAGACTGCTCCTTCATCTGTTTGTCCAACCATAGTCTTCAGTGCCTGCTGTACCTAGTTCAGGGCGGAAGGAAATGGGATACTTTCTTTGGCAAGAAGTAGGCTCAATGTCAGAAGCAGATCCGGGGTGGGTTATTAGTCCATTGAAGGACACAGTGCACACTGCACAAACGCACACACATACCTAGGAGCGATTTGATAATTTAAAATCGGAGTGTGCGCATTTCTCTGCAAGATGGGAGGAAAAATGGACCCCACCTGCAAAAATGCACACAGACACATGGATGATATGCAGACTCTACACAAAAGGCATTCTGACAAACCAAGTGCTGTAAAACTTCAAAACTAACCAGTAGTTCAGTGTGTTACCCGATATTCATTTTCATTAAAGAAACTAATACGCTCAACAAATGCCAGAGTCTGCCATCATTGAAATTAAATTTCTCAAATGTTATTTTTCTAAATTTTACATTTTTATTAATCACTAGTTTGCATGGTACTGCTTCACAAGTTTACTCTTATAGAATTTGGTCAAAAATATAAGAACATAATGACTCTACTTCTGATTTAAAAGTGCTTATGCATTTATTACTACAGACTACTTTTGGCGTTTAGAAATTATGTGCCTTACTGTGCAGTTCATTTATTATGTTTTGGGAGACTATTTGTTTTAGTGCAGTTCAGCTTAAATCTGTAATTAATGCATTGTATTTAGGGTGTGTGTTTGTTTGTGTGTATTTATGTGTTGTATATATGTATGTATATATGCATATATTGTTTTTTTGCAAATTTTTGTTACCTCGCACCGGATTATTGGGTGGTCTCAGATTCTTTTCTCCTGTACCAGGTCTACCAAACCCAGCTTTGGCCTCCCAAGACTGACTCAGACCCATTATTGGGTTGGTGACGAGATCGAAGCACCTGGGGGTAGCATCATAATACTGCCAAGGAAATTTTACCTGCATACTATTCAGTAGCATCCTTTGGGATAGTCGTGCAGTGGGCATCAATGCCACCCCACCCCTACTTTGCCCTCCCCAGGCAACAAATGAGTTTGTTTCCACAATCTTTATTAGGGAAATTAAGCACATTAATGTGAGCTCAGTGATGCCCCCCCTCTAAGGATAAGTGACCTCATCCTCCTTGCCTGTGTCATCATCCAAGATGCTTATCAAACGTGGGTCACTTGGGTTGTAGTCAGGACTTTATCCCTGTTTATCAGCAGAACAGACTGAATACATATATTTATGGTGTGACATTTCTTTCCTTCTCGGATACAGTGTGAATAACATCACTCTTTCTCACTTTGATAACTTGTGGTTTGAGTGGTATGAAATGAAGTACATTTTGGCTGTTTTCCACTGCTCAGTATCCATTTAAATGTTTAGAAATCTAGTAAATGAAGTAGTCCAATACTTGTGTGAAGAAATTAGACACGGTCATTAGTATTAGCATGTCTGCCTGAGGTTTTGTACATAAATTTCAGATTAACCTGTGTACTGTATGCCAGCATGACTAGCTATGATATAGTAAACAAGTTCTTACATGTTTGTTTGTTTATTTATTTATTTATTAATTTATTGACATTTGTTTACTGGGAAAGTCCACTAGGCCAGGCTAGCCCATTTTCAGTGGAGGCCCTGGGAGAAAAGCTCCAATAAGCTCTGTCCTGGGGCCCCTCCTGTTTGGCATATACTTCTCAGAAGTACAGGTAAGCACGGAAGGGCTGTGGCTGACTAAGGTTGCAGACGACTGCAAACTGGGTGCTAAAATAGAGTCTCCGGCTGACATCGAGATCCTCCAGAAGGGCCTAAATGATACTGTTGCATGGTGTCAAAGCCATGGTCTCAAGCTAAATGCAAAAAAATGCGTAGTAATCCCCTTTGGAAAAAACAGAATACCCGCAAACTACAACATAGGAGGTAATCTCCTGAAATCTGAAGAAGAAATAAGGGATCTAGGGACCCAAGTAGATAGTCAGCTTTCCTTTGATAACCATGTTGCCAAAGTGGTTAGAAAATCCTTCTATGTGACCCATCTGATCATGAAAGGGTTCGCATCAAGATCTAAGGATGTAATGGTGCCCCTCTACTCTTCCCTCATCAGACCCATTATTGAGTACAATGCACCAATTGGAATGTACCTGGCTAGGCATCTCCAGCAGCTGGAGAGACCACAGAGGTACCTAACCAAGAGGATTACTAGCCTCAAACAGTTGCCCTATGCAACACGATTGAAAAAGCTGAGACTGTTCTCTGTTGCATACCGCTTTCTCAGAGGCGATCTCTGTCTAACATACAGAGCCATGTCCAACCCAGAACTGTTGAACATGCTCCATCTTAGCAAAACCAAATCTACTCGAGCTACACGCTGTAGGGATATAAACCTCAACACAGCAATGAATAGAACATGCTGGAAGGATAGATTCCCTCGCAGTGACTTCCCCTACTATGGAACAGGGTCCCAATCTACATAATACAGAGCCCCTCACTATCACTCTTCAAGAGGAACCTTGATGAGTGGATGGGTAACAGAAAGTTCACACCGGGGATCACACCAACAGCACTACTAGATAGGGGCCAAGGGTACTAGCTGCTAGTACAAGGCTCTAGGAAACTACTAAAGGGGCGGTGAATACCGCACAACGTGGCTGGGCTAATATATGCCTTCGGGCAGATGGAACCTATGAACCTATGATCAGTCTGCTGAGTGTGGAGTTTATTATTTATTTTCATTCAATCATTCATTTTTTTCATTTTACACACACAAATATATATATATATATATATATATATATATATATATATATATATATATATATATAGGGAGATAGATATAGATATAGATACACAGAGGCTAACATTGTCACCTCACAGCAAGAGGTTCTCTGGTTCGATTCTTGGCTGGCATGCCTTCTGTGTGATGTCTGCATGTCCGCCCTGCATTTGTGTGGGTCCTCTGGCTACTCCAGTTTCCTCCCTCATTCCAAAGACATGCATCTGGAGTGTTTGTCCTCAGGCCTCCACTGAAAATAGGCTCTGTCCTAGTCGGACTTTTCCAGTCAACAAATTAATAGTAATAATAATATATATATATAGATGTGTGTGTGTGTGTGTGTGTGTGTGTGTGTGTGTGTGTGTGTGTGTGTGTGTGTGTGTGTGTGTGTGTGTGTGTGTGTGTGTGTATGTATATCTATATTTATATATTTATATATATATATATATATATATATATATATATATATATATCATACCTCTCAACCTCTTAGAAAAAAATCTGGACAAAGCCTAAAATGATGGGGGAACAAAAAGGGACAGATTTTAAATATTGCTCTTACAAAGTTAGAAAGTTGATAGAATCATAGGTTTTGCATTAGCATGAATTTCCTGAAGGATGTGGAGTCTTAAACTCAAATGTTTATCATAATTTAATGACTTCAATCCTCAGCTTTTTGCCAGAAAAGTACAGATTTTAGGAACACACCAGAAAAAAAAAAAAATATATATATATATATATATATATATATATATATATATATATATATATATATATATATATATATATACGTACGTACACACATACACATGCTAAGACCTCAAAAACACCTATAGGCAACTTAATGCCCAACAATTGACCTATCGGTATGTCTTGCGGATGTGAGAAGAAACCACAGAGCACGCAACAAAAATCCACACTGGCAGAAGGAGGGTTTGTAGTCCCTGCACAGAAGGCATATATTTAAAAAACAAAATAGAAGCCTCTGCTGGCTTCCATAAGGTCAGATGTAGGCTTACGTCAGTGATGAAACAGAATTAAGTACTACTCTAAATGTCTCTAGCTCAGCCTGGGATGTAGACTAACCTAGGAGACAATGCAGCTATCTGTTATCACTGGAGGGCCTGGATTAGAGCATTGCTTTTTTACACCATTGTTAAAGCACTAATAGCTTCATGTAACTTATAGTGTGGGCCAGTGCATACAGAGAATAATTAGGTACAGCTCCATGTAAGTTCCCACTCAGAGTGACATCCTTATGTAAACATACTCTATAGTTCGCTTTCTATATAAGTTCATAAAGAAAACATCAGTTACCAGCAGTGAAAACAGCCATCTTACCACTCACCAGTGACTCCCAACAATGACTCAGTTTTCCTGTGGAAACCTTGGGGTTTATGGGAAGCATCAGGATGGCAGTGAAGTCAGCAGGACACAGCCATATGAAGGTGACAAAAGTATCACCCAGCAAGATATGCAGGAGGAGCTTGAAAATACGAGTGTTTTACTACCCCATGATTTTAATGTCAGTGAAATAATTTATTTGGAGCTCATTACATTTTCCATTATATCATGATACTATTCTCTTAAAATAATCTATGTATTAAAAATGGGTAAAAACTACACTTAAATGTATACACATAGGTTTTATTACATGTTTTGCAAAAGTATTAAGCAACATTATCTCTTCCCCAAGATCTGTTATGGTAGGGAAGATTTGCCTGTAACAAAAACAGAAAGAAAGCACAGATAAATGATAATGAAACCATTATTTTCAGCTGTGTAAATTGTACTGTAGAGAAGATGATGTCAGTTTGGCATAAGCAAAGTAGGTGCTTCTGCAGATAAAAAAATAAAGTAGTTAAGCAAATGAATAGAAGCACGGTGGTTATTTGCATTTTCATGTACTTTTATCAACTGCTTTGTTTAGAAATATTTAAAGCTTTTTATCATCTGCTATGTTTAGTAATATTTAATGCTTTAGGTTAACAACTTGTGTTGTTTTAAAACAAAAGGGATTACATTCTGGTTACAGTTATGTATACTTTTTTCCTATTTCTTCGTTTTATATTACTTTCTGTCTTGGTCTTTAATTGTTTCAGTCACCCTGAGCTGCTAAAGGAGAACATCTTTAAGTAACTGTACTGTTCTGTAGTGTCCTGCAGGAGTTTTCCATTTGTAGGTATGGCAAGGTATGGCAACAGTTGCCTCTTGCAGTACCCTGCACCTGAGGAGAGCTGGTTGTACCTGTACAATAGTGATTAACTCTGTAGTGGGGTCAAGGCCATGTGCATTTTATGAAATTGTCAGCTGGATATGCCTGCACTGGGAAGAACAAGGATGACATAAATGAGAAAGCCCACTGAAATGTGGTGGCCTGCTTCCAGTGGCACTCTAATACTGGATTTAGTTATGCTACAGATTGCCAAGGAATGATTGATGACCATTCCCTATGGTACCTAGCATAGAAGGAAGGATACTAAAATATGTGGTGCCACTGCACAGGGTGTGAGGCCACAGCACTCATATGTGATCTGCATACATCCTAAAGATAAATTTAGTCCAATTCAAAAAAATAGCAATGCTCGGACCAGAAGCCTGCCCCTGATGTGCAAAGTATATAAATATCAGACACAAACAAAATAAACACCACAAAAACAGATGGAAGGCAACTATTTATTCAGGAAAGGTAATTTATTTCCACCCACAGTTGTGCTGTTTTTTTTTTGTGTTTGACATCCCCAAGATAAGTAAACCAAGAAGAAAAGCTTAAGAGTTAATAAAATAATTTGAAATAACATATTAGTATCAACTCTTTAGCAATGAAAGCAAACAACCCTGTGCAGCTAATCTCATGACTCTTATGGTAACATAAGAATCTGACAGAGGAAGTATGATTATGCAATAAACTTTGGTACAATGAGCACAGTTACAAATAACTTAAAAACTCTGCATACAGCTCTCAAAATCTGTGCTAAGCCTTGGGAATACTTAAATGAGCCTTTAACAAAAAATGATGCATTAAGTGTGGAATTCAGTTTCCTTTATTCACATCTGAGAAAAAAAAACATAATTCACATTTCATTTTATATTTGCTTATCCTTCCCCCATTTAAAAGTATAGAAACCGTGCCTCACTGAGGCATTCTGTCTATGGCAAACCCACTATGTGTGCAAAGTAAAATGTTTGTATCTATCAGCTTCAAAGTGCTCCTTATAGATTAAGACTGTTAGTATAGATCCTTACCAGCTCAATGCTGTTGCATCCGAGCTGTGGCATTGCAATGCTGCAAGGATTATTCTATCTGTTTTTGCTATAGTACTTTCACCATGAACATTGAGGGAATCAGTGGTCACTGCACTTGTGGCTTTAAAGTCTGACCTCCAACAAGAGGTTTATCATAAGATCATAGAACAGAACAACACAGATGATCAGGAGATTTACTTGTACTGTTGTTGGTGTTCTTTTAAAGGCCAAGTAACTGTAGAGGAGACAGTGCAAGTTAGGAAAATGTGGAGATTATGTCTACTAGCTGGAATTATAAGAAGAAAGCATCCTAGTGTAGTTAAACTGAAGGCAACTTTAATACAAAAACAGGCAACTGACCAGTATGGATTGCTCATTTTTTGCAATCACTGACAACTCCACAATTTCTGTTTCCATCACTCAACTTTTTTCTCAAAAATAAGAGAGAAGGCCAAATTTAAAGAAGGATGGAGAACCAAAATCATGGTCATTTTATTCACTAGTAACTAGTGAAAAATTTACCTACTGGCAATTGTGGTTCTGCACAAAACAAACCTTGACAACAATATTTTACAGTGCAAAATATCTTCTCTGTACCTCATATGAACAGATCAAAGTTGCAATACGAAACAACAAAACTAAAGTGAACTTGGAAACTGTAAACCAATGCAAGCAGGACAACAGAGATTGCAGACACAATTCCTAGCTCTTACATTCAATTTATTGCTTTAACTTCCACAGTGGTGCAGCGGTAGCATTGTTGCCTTACAGTAATAGGTTCTCCCGTTCGATTCTTGGCTTGGTTTGGGAGTGCCTTCTGTGTGGAGTCTGCATGTCCGCCCCGCGGTCGAGTAGGCACTTGAAAGACATGCGTTGAATGGGTGTGCCTTCGTTGAAGGTTGGGCGTCGGGCTGGCAACTCGACACCATAAAAATAACTGCCAATCATTAGCAGACCGGAGTTCCGCTATGGTGACCCCTAACCAGGGAAAAGCCGAAAGACAAACAACAACAACATTCAATTTATTGCTTTGAACTTCTTCAGAAAGTAACAGACCTCTCAAACATTCCCCATTATAACACATACTAGCAAAGTCACATGATAAAAATGTCCCAATCACAATTCTTGACACATTTAAAAAATGTGCACACATATATATATATATATATATATATATATATATATATATATATAGGTTCATAGGTTCATAGATAGGTACTAGGCTATTGACCCTAGGGCATATATAAGCCTAGCCAAAAGGTACCCTGGCTTTCCCCACCCAGGAAAATTATTTTCCTGTGCCATTGTCAAGCAGAGCCACAGAAGTGATCCCCAGGGTGAATTTCCTATTTCCCATCCAGTCATCAAGATTTTTCTTGAAGAGTGCTAATGAGGAGCTTTGTTTGCTACAGATAGGTAGTTTGTTCCAGAGTATGGGAAGTCTCTGGGACAGGAATCTATCCCTCCAGCATGTTCTGTTTATTATGGTGACAAGGTTTAGGTCCCTAGAGCGTGTAGCTCGGAGATATTGTGATTTCTTTAAGTGGAGCATGTCCAACAGCTCTGGGTTTGACATAGCTTTGTATGTTAGGCAGAGATCGCCTCTGAGTACGTGATATGCGATGGAGTAAAGCTGGAGATTTTTGAGACGGTCTGCATAGGGCATCTGTTTGAGGCTGGTAATCCTCTTTGTGAGGTATTTCTGCATCCTTTCCAGTTGTTGTAGATGTCTTGTGAGGTACATACCAAAAGGGGCGTTGTTCTCTATAATGGGTCTAATGATTGATGAGTAGAGGGGAACAATGATCTATTTTTTCCTGGATGAGAAACTTTTTGTGATGAGGTGTGCCACGTAGAAGGATTTCCTGACTAGTGTAGCGATGTGATTATCAGTGGGGAGACTACTGTCCATCTGTGTCCCAAGGTCTCTTATCACACTTTCGGTGTTATGTTTACTACCACCTATGTGGTAGTTCATGGGTACAGAGTTTTTACCAAAGGGGATGACGATGCACTTTTTGGCATTGAGCTTGAGGCCATGGCTTTGACACCAGGCGTCTGCCTCAGTGAGGCCCTTTTGTAGGATGTCCACACCATTAAGAATTTCGATTATGGCACCTAGTTTGCAGTCATCTGCGAACTTCGTTAGCCAAAGACCTTCTGTGTTAGCCTGTATTTCAGAGAAGTAGATACCAAACAGGAGAGGACCCAGGACTGAACCTTGTGGTACTCCACTTCTCACTGGTCTGAAGTCAGATTTGGAGTCTGCTACTTTCACAGTGTGGGTTCTGTCAGTGAGCCATTTGGTAACCCATCTTGTGACATAGGGATTTATACCTAGTTTAGTGAGTTTATCTATAATTCCAAATTGGGGGATGGTGTCAAAAGCCTTGGTGAGATCTAGATAGGCTGTGTGAACCACCTTACCCTCGTCTACAGCTTTAGTGACTGCTTCAAAGAAGTCTATCAGGTTTAGGAGACATGAACTGCCTTTTACAAACCCGAACTGGTGGGGTCCAGAGTTTGCAGATTACCAATGTCTTTGTTTATAATTTCCATGATGATACATTCCATGGCCTTGCAGACCAGGCTCATCAGGCTAATGGGGCGGTAGTTCTTGGGATCTGTGGTGGATCCCCCTTTGTGAAGTGGGATAACCATTGCTGTGCACCATTTAGTGGGCACAAAGCCTGAGGTGAGGCTATGATTGAGCATGGTACTTAGGTGGGGTGCCAGTTCATTCTGTAGTCCATGTAGAACGCAGCCTGGGATGCTGTCAGGTCCCATGGATGCTGTGTTCTTGGCTTTGGAGAGTGTGGTTTTTACCTGTGCAGCCGTGATTACAGGAACTTTGCATTTTTCCAGTATAGAGATGGGCCCATTAGGAGGTGAGAGGGGAGTAAAGTTAGCACTGAATCTATCTGCCAAAATGTTTGCAATATCAGTTGGTTCTGTATATTTAGTGCCATTGTGCTGTAATTCAGAGCACATTTGAGTGTTGCCATTGAGATTCTTGATATAGCTATGGAATGCTTTGTGGTTGTCTTTAGAATCAGTGGTGATTTTTTTTTCGCAACTAGCTTTGGAAGATTTTATGAGGGATATCAGCTTCTTACTGAGGCTGATCAGGGATTTCCTCCAATCATGGAATTTTACTCTTTTTTGCAATAGTTTCTTTCTTCTGTTGTAGAGTTTGTTTATGGAAGGGGACCACAAGATTGGATTAATTTTTTTGGAGGATAGCATCTTGGTTCTGTTAGGGATAGCACGATCCATGCACTCATGTAAGTGCTTATAAAGTGCAATTGTGTAGTTTTCAGCAGTTGTACCTCTATTGTCCATCTGCATGGGTGTCGTGAAGTTCACCACTTCTGTCTTAAGAAGTGTGAAGTTGGCTTTGGAGAAATTTTTTACGGTAGTTTCCCTAATGGGAGGTGGAGGCGGGATGTGGATGTCTAGGGTGATTGGCTTGTGGTCGGATCTTACCAATGAGGAATTCACCTTTGGTGTGGAACACCGGTCACCCATGTTGGTAATGACCAGGTCTAGGATATTGCTGCCGCTGGTGGGGGTGTGGATAAGTTGATCCAAGGCATTGGAATTTATGAATTGTAGAAAAGATTGAGCAAAAGAGTTGGTACATGAGTAGTTTTCCCATTTAATGGTGGGGTAGTTGAAATCACCCATTATTAGGGTGTTGAGTTGTACCCTAATATTTATCAGTGTATCAAGAAATGAGGAGTGGGAATCCTGGGGCATGGTGGAGGATCTGTAGCAAGCTACAATTTGGATTGCGGTCTTGCCCAGAGTTAGTTGCACTTGGATAATCTTGGATGCATTATGCTGAGCAACAAGCCTGGAGGTGTGGATATCCTTAATGAATATGGACATGCCTCTGCCTTTAGTGTTTCGGTCCAGGTTAGGTGGCCGAAAGGTATGGTATGAATTATAGCCTGGTAATGCAGGGGTACTCTCTGGAGCCTTGAACCAGGTCTCTGACACTGCACAGAAGTCGATGTTCTCCATTTTAAGGAGTGCCTCAAGTGAGTGCATTTTGAGGTTTAGACTTCTAGCATTAAGTAGCATTACCCTCAGATTTTGCTTGCTTGTACCTGTTATGGTGGTGAATTTGTCATTTGAACCTTCCCTAAAAAAGGCACTATAGGGGTGGCAAGAGCCTTAGCCAGTATCCAGAATCCCAAGGGTGACAGGTGCAGGCCATCTCTAGCAAAGCATCGTGGTCTGTTGATCATGTCATCCCAGGCAGACAGATACTGGATCCCCTTAGAATGACACCAGAAGCTTAGCCAATTGTTGAAGTCAATCATTTTGTGCTTGTACTGCGGTATCATTCTGGGTGATGGCAGGATGCTACTCAGGGCTAGGGTCATACCTGTCTGGCCTACAAGATCAGAGAGCTCTTCCATGACTCTTTTCATGTAGTCCAGGGAGGTACATCTCAGGTCATTCACACCAACATGGACAATGACAGAGTCATATTTGTACTTGTTGTGGAGTGACCTGAGTGCATGGGTTATGTGATGGATCCTAGCACCCGACAGGCAGCTGACAGTAACCGTCTCCTTGTTTAGCCTGGTGAGTGGGACATCAGTGTTCCTGACTATAGAGTCACCTATTATTAATGTGTTGGGTACTTTGTTTTGCCTTATGGGCTATGGTTGATTGGCACACTGAGTCTGTGGGCTATGTGTCATTTGGGTTGTGTTGGGGGGGTGGAGGTTGCTTGCGTTTCTGCTTTGGAGGTCTCTGTTCATAGGTTCATAGGTTCATACTAGGCTATCTGCCCTAGGGCATTTATAAGCCTAGCCAGAGTGTGTTTGGCTTTCGCCACCCATTTTAAATGAATTTTGCTATGCCCTTTTTCGAGGTTAGTATACTTTACCATTGTCTAACAGAAGTGATACCCGGGGTAAACCTATGATCTCCCATCCACTCATCAAGATTCCTCTTGAAGAGAGTCAATGAGGGACTCTGCCTAACCTGGACTAGGATTTTATTCCAGAGTGAAGGGAGCCTCTGGGTTATGAATCTGTCCCTCCAGCATGTCCTATTTATTTCAGTGCTGAGGTTCAAGATTCTCGAGCGCGTAGCTCGATGGGATTTGGATTTTCTGAGGTGCAGCATGTCCATTAATTCTGGGTTGGACATGGCTTTATATGTCAGGCACAGATCGCCTCTGAGCAGGCGGTATGCCACTGAGTATAGCTGGAGTTTCTTTAACCGGGCAGCATATGGCATCTGTTTGAGCCCTTTGATCCTCTTGGTGACCTATTTTTGGGGCCTTTCCAGTTGCTACAGGTGTCTGGTAAGGTACATCCCAAAAGGGGCATTGTGCTCAATTATGGGCCTGATGAGGGATGAGTAAAGCGGCACGATGACCTCCCCTGTTCTAGATGTGAATCCTTTCATGATTAGGTGGGCTATATAAAATGTTTTTCTAACCACTTTGGCCACGTGGTTGTCAAATGAGAGATTGCTATCAACTTGGGTCCCCAGGTCCCTAATTACTTCTTCCGTACTTAATGGATTACCACCTATGTGGTAATTTGTGGGCACTTTGTTTTTGCCAAAGGGGATGACTATACACTTTTTGGCGTTTAGCTTGAGGCCATGGCTCTGGCACCAGTTGTCTGTTTCTATGAGGCCCTTTTGTAGGATGCTTGTGTTGACTGGAGAGTCGATTATGGCACCCAGTTTGCAGTCATCTGCAAACTTGGTCAGCCACAGTCCTTCCATGTTGGCCTGTACCTCCGAGAAATATATACCGAACAAGAGAGGTCCCAGGACTGAGCCTTGTGGGATGCCACTTGTAACTGGTTTGGAGTCTGACATGGCTCCAGCATTTCTAACCATGTGGGTTCTGTCTTTGAGCCAATTTGAAACCCATCTAGTGACATAGGGGTTTATATTTAAGCTGGTGAGCTTATCTATAATGCCCAAGTGGGGTATTGTATCGAAGGCTTTTGCGAGGTCCAGGTAGGCTGTGTGGACCACCTTCCCCTCGTCAATGGCCTTGGTGACTGTTTCAAAGAAATCAACCAGGTTTAAGAGGCAAGATCTGCCCTAACAAAGCCTAACTGGGTAAGATCCAGTGTCTGTAGGTCCCCAATATCTTTATTTATGAGGTCCATGATGATCCTTTCCATAGCTTTGCAGACCAAGCTAGTCAGGCTTATGGGGCGATAGTTTCCAGGATCCGTTGAGGCACCACCTTTGTGGAGAGGGACCACTGTTGCTGTACGCCACTCTTTGGGTACATATCTTGTAGTAAGGCTGAGATTGAACAGTAGTTTTATGTTTGGGTTTATTTCTTCTTGGAGTTCATGTAGGACACAGTCCGGGACACCGTCTGGTCCCATTGATGCTGTGTTTTTTGCTTTGGAGAGGGCGGCTCTTACCTGGGCATCTGAGATGTCAGGGGGGTAACATTCTGCTGGGATAGATAATTGCCCTTTTGGTGGGGAAGGGGGGGAGAAGTTTGCGCTGAACCTGTCAGCTAGGATGTTGGCAATGTCTGTGGGTTCGGTGTATTTTTTGTCATTTTGGACTAATTCTGAGCATATCTGGGTATTCCCACCCAGGTTCCTAACATAACTAAAGAAAGCCTTGTGATTATCATTAGTGTCCTGTGCAATTTTTCTCTCGAAGCTGGCCTTAGACGATTTTATGAGTGCCCATAGTTTTTTACTAATACTGATCAGAGATGCCTTCCCTTTTTGGGATTTTGCTCTATCATGTAGTAGCTTCCTCCTTCTATTGTATAGTTTGTTTATGGCTGGGGTCCACCAGACAGGACACCTGCCTTTGGAGGATTGGGTCTTGGTTTTATTTGGGATTGCATGATCCATGCATTCCTGAAGGTGTTCATAGAATGCGTTTATAAAGGATTCTGCGGTCTGGGCCACATTTTCCACAGGCCCGGGGGCTTCGAAGGATTCCACCTCGGTTTTGAGGAGTGTGAAATTTGCTTTAGAGAAGTTTTTCACTGTGGTTTTCTGGGCAGGGGCTGGGGACGGGATGTGAATATCCAGTGAGATTAGTTTATGGTCTGATCTTACCAGTGAGGGATACACTTCTGGTCTGGAGCATAGAGTCCCCGTGTTGGTGATGATCAGGTCCAGTATGTTTTCCCCTCTTGTGTGAGTGATAACAAGTTGTTCAATAGCATTTGAGTTTATAAATTCCAGGAACCTTTGGGCTAGGGTGTTGAAGCTAGAGTGATGCTCCCAGTCTATGTTTGGGTAGTTGAAGTCACCCAATATAATGGTGCTTGGAGAGACCTTCATATTTTCCAGTGTTCTCAGGAAGGCTGAGTGGGGTTCCTGGGTTTGGGAGGGTGGTCTGTAGCAGTCTATAAACTGGAAGGCAGTTTTTCCCACTGTTAGTTGCACATAAATAGTCTCTGATGCTCCGTGCTGTGCCACCAACCTGGAGGTGTGGGTATCTTTGATGAATATTGATACTCCCCCTCCTTTTGTGGTTCGGTCCAAGTTTTGGGGCAGAAAAACATGGTATGAGGTATAGCCTGGTAGTGCTGGGGTGCTCTCGGGAGCCTTGAACCAGGTTTCTGTTACTGCACAGATATCGATGTTCTCCATGCTAAGGAGAGTTTCGAGTGCATGCATCTTGAGGTTTAGACTTCTGGCATTGAGTAGCATTACTCTTAGTTTCTTATCCCTTGTGATACCTATGGAGGTGGGTTTGTCTTTTGAGCCTTGCCTAAAAAAGGCACTATGGGGGTGGCAAGAGCCTTTGCCAATATCCGAAAGCCCAGGGGTGACAGGTGCAAGCCGTCCCTAGCGAAGCATCGTGGCTTGTCGAGCATGTCATCCCAGGCTGACAGGCATTGGATCCCCTTTGAATAACACCAGTACTTAAGCTAATTGTTAAAAGTGATCATCTTGTCTTTGTATTGTGACATCATTCTTGGTAAGGGTAAGATGCTACTCAAGGTCAGGGTCATACTGGCCTGGGCTACATGCTCAGAGAGCTCCTCTATGTCTCTTTTCATGTAGTCCAGGGAGGTTCATCTCAGGTCATTCACACCAGCATGGACAATGACTGAGTCATATTTGTACTTGCCTTGGAGTGACCTGAGTGCTTGTGTTATGTGGCGGATCCTAGCTCCTGACAGGCAGCTCACCGTGACCTTCTCTTTGTTCAGCCTGGTGAGCAGGACGTCAGTGTGCCTGATGATAGAGTCACCTATTACAAGTGTATCAGGTGTGTTGTTTAGCCTTAAGGGCTGTGACTGTTCGGCACACTGGCTTTGTGAGCTATGTGTTGCATGTGTTTTGTTTTGGGGTAGCGGTTGCTTGGGTGTCTGCTTTGGAGGTCTCTGCTGCTTAGGTAGATTTTTATTTATAGCCTCCGAGTATGTTTTTGTCTGTTTATATGTTTGGTTTGCAGTCGTGGTAGGTCTATGTGAGACTGGAATTGTAGTGAGTTTGGTTTCCTTCTTCTCCTGACTGGTTACGCCAGTACTGAGTTGAGAGAGCTTACCCTCCAGTTTGGCTATATGGTTGCATCTCTCACATGTGTTGGAATTTGTTGGGAGGAGGAGAGGGTTGTCTGTGTACATGAGGCAGTTGTAACATTGCCTCAAGATTCCCAGATTCACCAGCTGGACCGGAGAGGAGATTGATAACTGACCTTTGGACATGCTAGAATAGTATTGGGAATTCCTTTATAATTGAACAAAAGGGCCAATGGGGAACAGGGTGCTCAAGGGGAGTTTGTGAGGGTGTAGTGCTTTTAATTTTTTAGTGCTGACTTATATAATTGCTTTAGTGAGCAAGTGCCAGGCTTTAGAGTAGGAATAGGGTGTTTATTATGAGAGCTAGATCAGTTCTAAGGGAAAAAGTGAAGAGCAGACTTTGTGGAACCAAGAAAGGTTTAGACCCAATTAAGCAGCGCTGCCCGATGCTGCGCTATGCGTAAAATCCCGCAAAGCCGCGCTTGCTTGAGCAAGTTATTATTGAGAGCCTCTGCAAATGTTTTTGTGTTTCTATGTGCGGATTTTGGTGGTGTAGGCTTTGAGGGACTATGTGATGAGTGTGGTGTGGTGCAAGTGTTTACCTTCTCCTCTTGACTGTCTAGTCCAGTCTTGGCTGAAGAGAGCTTTGCTTCCAGTTTGGCTATATAAGTGCATCTCTCACAGGTTGTAGTGTTGGGTGGTAGGAGGAGAGGGTTGTCTGTGTACATGAGGCAATTGCTGCATTACCTCAAGATGCCCAGATTCATCAGGTAGACAGGAGAAAACTCCGGGAGCTTGACCCTTAGACATGCCTGGATAGGTGCTTATTTATTAAGTACTAAAAATAGTTTTGCTCTAGATAAGTGAGGAAAGTTGAGTGCTGTAGTAATTAGTAGCTTTTATTTAGTGCTTACAACTAGTTCTGGACAAGTGCTGAGCTCAAAGAAACAGATTTGAGTGCTAGAACTAAAAAACTGACTAGTTCTAAGGAAATTTTTGAAGAGCAGATTTTATGGCTCCAAGAATAGTTTAACCCTAACTAAGCAGCGATGCATAAAGTGTATTTTTTTTAACAATAGCAAATGACCAAATTGATTTAGACAAATTAACCAGTTGACCAGTAAGAGCTAAAAACTAAGCCCCATTCCAGCAGTCTTTGCCACTAGGGTGCAGGAGAACCATCTCCAAAAAAAAGATGGCCTGGATTAGTGCTCAAGTTATACAAACAAAGCTAGATTCAGCAGGTCTGAATCTAGTCTATGCTACAGCAAACAATGCATACCAAGTTCAGAAAGAAACAGTTCAAATAAGCAGGCACAATAAGCCTCTAACCAGAAACTCCCAGCTCAGAAGGGCAGAATCTACCCTCTCCTCTCACAAGAGTGCAGACCACATCTTCTTAATGTAAAACAACTGGTCTGAGGCCCAGGTATGTAAACCAAAGGCTTAGAATAACAGTTACAATTTAATCAGGTACTAACAAGAAGTAATAAATGCACCAGAATAAATGCAATTAAGTACTTTTAAGAATAGGCACCAAAAGCAAAATAAAGTAATAAAGTAGGAAGAAACACAAATACAGTAAAAGCAGATGAACAAAGTACATTTTTTATATAACAATAGAAAACGAGCAAACTAATTTAAAAGAATTACCCACTTAACCAGTAAAAAGTTCAAAACTGAGCCCTGTTCCAGCAGTCTTTAATCAGACAAGTTCTAACTGCACACTCTTGCCACTAGGGTGCAAGGGAACCTTCTCGAAAAAGATGGCCTGGATCAGTGCTCATGTTATACAAACAAAGCTAGATTCAGCAGGCCTGAATTTAGTCTATGCTACATCAAACAAGGTGCACAATTTCATAAAGAAATGGTTCAAGTAAGTAGGTACAATAAGCCTTTAACCAGAAATTCCCAGCTCAGAAGGGCAGAATCTAGCCTCTCCTCCAATAAGAGTGCTGACCACAAACATTCTTAATGTAAAATAACTGGCCTGAAGCCCAAGTGCTTAAACCAAAAGGCTTAGAATAACAGTTACAGTTTAATCAGGCTACTACTAAACAGTAATAAATGCAGCAGAATAAGGACAATTGAGTACTTTCAAGAAGAGGCAAAAGCAAAATAATGTAATAAATTAGGAAGAAACACAAATACAGTAAGAGCAGATGAATAAAGTGCAATTGTTTTTCTCTGTATTAGGTAGAATGAGCTAATGACACTAAACTGGGAGGAGTGTCACAGATCAAATATACACCAGGGGTGGGCAATTGCAAAGCCACCAAGTATAAGAAGAAGATACCAATAGGGAAGGAGGGTGGGAACACACAAGTTTTTAGACCACTATTTAACACAGCAGGAATAAGGGTGGGAGAAAAAACAGCAATTAGTATGATCTTTCTTTTTAATGTCAAGTGTGTGTTCATAAATTCTCCTTTTAAAACTCCTTATGGTCTTACCTATATAAAAGGAGAAACAGGAATTAGAAATAGCCACATTAACAATATTTTCACTATCACAAGAAAAATAATTTCTTGCCCAAATGATCTTGTTACAATGCTGAAAAAAAGTAGATGAAGCATTACTAATATATCTACATTGCTTGCATTTTTTACAAGAATATGTCCCTTTCACATAATTATGAACAGTATGGGAAGATTGTGATTAGATGCTTGTTCCAACATAGATTTGATATTAAAGTATTTGATATTATTTTATATCAAAGTTGCAATGTTTCCCCAACTACTGACTAATGAATAATTTACCTACTAGCAATTTTTATATAAAAACAAAAGTGTGTTAAACTAATTGATACATTATGTCTATGCACTAGCAACTCACATGGCTGGAAATAGGTGGCGTTCAAACACTCTGCAATGCACTGTGTACTGAACCCTACTCCTTATTTTTCCATTCTTTTCATACTAAGTCAAACAGGACTATTTTTCTGTCTTGTAAATTCTCTTCCTTTTGCTCAAACCATAGCAGCTATTGTGAAAACAGCCTTCCTCGCTTGAACATCTCTTCCTGTCTAGTTTTCACTCATCTCTTATTCCATACTCAACAGATTGTGCTTGTTGCTTGCCTGGCTCAGGTTGGGGACCTGCTCGGTTTGCCTTCACTACATTTAGGCTCACAACCGACTCCCCTACCCTACCCCAATTTCCACCTTCCCCAATTCATCTACATTTATACATCTCAAACTCCACCTACTCCTACACAACCAATTAACTTGAATCACATAACACTGTTTCTTCCAATTGCCACAAGCCAAAGTCCCACAAAACACAATCAATCCTCCATACTCTCTTCAGGCTGCCTCATTTCCTTCCACTCTCACTAACTACAGTTTTCCCCTTTCTACTGATACTGTTTCACCATACCACACTTCCTTTATACTCGTCTTTCCTTGTGCTCTCTGCTTTCATAGGCCTCACTCTCCTTCACCCTCTTAACCAAACTGCCTTTTTCTATCCACCTTCCCTCCACTTCTTATCTCTGTTGCCATTACACATCTCCCATAACTACATCCACCCAATGAAATTTCATACTGTACTGTATGAAATTTGTTTATGTATGTATGTATGTATAATACAATACTGAGAACTACCTGCATACACTATGTACCATTAATATCTCCCAACATACTCAATTTCTCCACACGCTATCAACTCCACCAAATTAATATCGTCCTAAATCCACCCATAATGTTACTATTACATTATATATACTCATTGTTTTATTGCTCATATTACTAAACATATACTTCTTCCTATCATAAACCCTTTTACCTTCAGGACCAGCCTACCACTGTCTGACACACTCATGACCTTAGTACAACCTATAACAGTTTCACCATACCATCTAGCTTGTACAAAACCTTTTATATCCACTTTTTCAGAAAAAAAATACCATCGCCTGAACTCCCCATACCACAAGCTAGTTTTCAGGCATAAATCTAAAAGTAAATGACTCTCTCACTATCTCCACAGGATACCAACACTAATATTATTTGGGACTATCCATCCCTATCCAGGATCTCACAGACTACTCTCACATCCACTAGCCATTTGAACTGTTGGGACCTGTTAGAGTGAGTCGCAAAACATGGAGAATGAATGTCTAAAAGATTGGACTTGCATTTGCTAAGTTCAAGATGCCATTTCTTGGAATATTCCCTTTTCTCCATAGTATGGTAATCTTGAAGTTGGTACATAAAAGTTCAGGAGCTTGGGGTTGCAGGAGGGCTTGCCCCTCCCCTGCAAAACCAAGTTTTGAGGAGAAAAGCAATGTTCAAATTACGCTCTTCTCCTGTGGTTTTTTTTTTTTTTTTGGCTTGTCAGCACTCTACATTTCCAGTGCCAACATTTCAACAGGGAGCCCTCACATTCCTCCAAAAACAGAAGACATTTCCACCATCATTCATCCCCTTAAAACCCACTGGCATTTAGTTCCTTAACATAAACCTCCAAATAATTTGTAATAAAATAGCAAAATCCCATGCATGGTTAGCCTTCTACTTTCCAGACATAGTAGATATCACTAAAACTTGGTTGAAACAAGATACAAAAAATTATGAAATCACACCAACCTTGATGCAAAATCCTAAAATCTGATTTAAAAAAGCTGGAAGAGCAGCAATATTTTTTCAAAAC
Organism: Protopterus annectens; assembly: GCF_019279795.1. Lineage (NCBI taxonomy): Eukaryota > Metazoa > Chordata > Ceratodontiformes > Protopteridae > Protopterus > Protopterus annectens. The sequence goes on along the minus strand of NC_056735.1, from coordinate 1,678,996,175 downwards.
TACCCTTAGTAGTATCTCCATCCTCAATCAACCCCCTCAATTTAACAATGTTGAAGTTCTCATCTGCTGTCTTAAACTCAATAATCACACACACACACACACACACACACACACACACACACACACACACACACACACACACACACACACACACACACAAAAACACAGTTGTTACTAAAACCTACATTTCCAAAGACAATAATGTCAACACTGCTGAGGAACACTTCTGCTGAATATTAAAAAACATCTCTCAAAAGTCAGTAGTAGTAGGTGACCTAAACATTTATTGGCTTATGTTAAGCTCCATCTCCCTTACAAATGCCATAAACTGATATGGGCTAACACAAATCATCACTAATCCAACTAAGCTTAATACAACAACCTCCAGACAATCTTTATTGAATAGAGCCTTACCATTTCTTTCAACAATATCTTTGCTTCAGGTACTTTACCTGTTTCTTTTAATGATCACCACCCTACTTTCAATATAAAAAAACTATAATAACATGAATGAGCAACACCACTACAACCAATTAAGAAACTTCAAGTCCTTACAAATAGAAACACTAATCAATAACTTAAAGTCACATAACTGGAATTGACTCCAGTGGAGCTCAGGGCATTTGCACTGTAACTTCCAATGGGCAGAGCCTAAGCTTTTTGACAGAATCAAATTATGTCCTCACATTTCAAACAAATGTTCACATCTCTGGAAATATAGGGATTATGAAAGATGTATAAATGACAAACTCTTCGGCACAAACATTTTTGCAGTGGTAGTATCTTTAGGTTCTAGATCTTAAAATAAATTGTATAAGTCACAGAAAGCACAGTAGCTATTACATTTGTAATATTATATAAACAAAGTACAATATCTCTGCAACCACTCAAGTTACACACGTACTATCAACAATATTTTAATCATCTAGCTGAGAGCTACCATATGAGGCTAAGGAGTTCTGTTTATATTACTTGGCTGTTGAGATATTTAGAAAAATGTGAAAATGATATCACTATAAATTAATATCATAAAAAACAACAGTTAATATCTATTTGCCTGCAGTAAGCAGAGGTCAAATATTAATGCAGTTCAGTTTGACACTGTTTAAGCTTTGAGATGAAATCTTTTAAAACTTTGTACATAGCATGTTTTTAGAATTATTGATGCAAATATGAACAAGCAATATTTGACACCTAGAGGTGTCAGAAGAATTAACTGTAGATGCACCTGGAGGTGTTACTCGGATGTAATGAATTAAAAACACTAATTTTTATTGAAGTTATATTTGAATTCAAAATAATGTTTCTAACCATTCTAAATGTTTTAGTTTCATCCATCCTCAACCCCTTTTTCTCATTTTGCACATTAGCTCTACTCAGAACATAAAGAATCAAAGCCAAATTCAACACGTTGGCTATCCAGAAAAATAAAACAAGCCATACATCAAAAAGATAAAGCCTGGAAAAAATAAGCTAAAAAAGGCAACCTACAAACTACAGGCACATTAGAAACCAAGCAAAATGTATGATTAAAGCTTATAAAAGAAAATACTATACAAACTCTCCAACAGACAACACCTAAATCCAGGTTGCATCTCACAACCAGGCCCTTCCCTTGACACCCAATCAGGCAGCATTTCAAATCAATGTATCACTAATTTTGTACAAATGGTAACCTCTCTAATTGGATGCAACACTCTCAGCTCCCTACCTTCCAATCCATATATAGAAAACAACATTAATACATTCACCGTCAAACAGGTTCCCACATCACACATTAAGTGCCATCTACCCAAGCAAAAGCCACCCACTCTAAGTACTGACAATGTACCAGCTGAGTAAATCAGAACTGCAGATGATGCCCTAGCTTATCATATTTACATTTACTAAACATATCGACCTGGGAATTTTATAAGCATACCCCTCAACCTCTTAGCACAAAAAATTGGACAAAGCCAAAAATAATGGCAGGACAATGGCCCCAGAATAGAAACAAATTCTAAATACTGCTCTTATAAACTTAGAAATTTGATAAAATAAAAGGTTTTGTGTTACTACACATTTTATAAAGAATATAATACACATCACTAATGGGGAGGGGCTTAATGCAACACTGTATCAATTGGAAGGAGGATCACAGCACTGACAACTGCTTCATCATCTGTATGTGCATGGTTGGAGTCATGTAAGTTACTTCCAGTGGAACCACATGCTTATGAATGCCATATGATTCAGGGATCTCATTTGAATGCAAAATCTGTACACTGAGTGCTATGGCCATATAAGAGGGTAAGACTGTGTGCAGAATCTTACTCTATTGAGTGCCATATTCTATGAAACTCCCAGGCATTTGGTGTGCCATTTTATGACATATCAGTCATACACCATGATTCATAATGTTTATGAATAGTGCCCAAACACTCTCACCTAACTTCTCTCTCCTGTTATAGAACAGAACCTTCATTTTTGCAACAATGAGCTCAAAGACCAAAGGAAGCCAATTTTAATAAAGAATGATGGATAAAATCCTACATATGTGATGCAAGAATGGTTGTGCAGAAACAGATTAATTACAAATGTATCATTTCTTTTTCAGACTGTTGGACAAAAACTGAGTTAATGTTGTGTACTAAAGCAATGGCCTTTACCAGTCCATTGCCAGAGATGGTCTGCAAAGTTTAATTTTGTGGGAATCCTTACCCCCAAGTATCCTTCATGTTGGGTCAGTCAGCACTGCAATAAGGATAATTGTAAAGCAAAATGTTATGCAACTTCTCTGACACATTCATCATAACTCTTTGTCATAACTTATTAATAAAGTGTTTATATCTTGCCTAGGACCAGTAAAACAATCACAACTCTGAGAATGGATATTTGTAAACTCTCCAATTATCCCAAAGGGAAAGCAATCACCTAACTATTTGGAGCATTCAGTTTGTTGCCATTACTGGAGCAACAGCAAGATCTAAAACATTTTAAAATGCTCAGTGCAGGACATACCATTGTTATAGCCATAAATAAATAACATTAAGAATTTACCTTGTATGCCTTCAGTCAGGAACAACACTCAGATGTGCAAGCAGAAATTTTATTCTTACAGTGCTGGGAGACGATCTTCATAGACATTGATAAATCAGTCTCTCTGAAGAGAGAAAAACTACATATTTTATACATTTTACTTATCTAAACTGGTCATGCAATTCTATTATGTTTCCATTACTCTGACTAATAGAAAACTTTGCAAATGTTCTCATCCCTCGTGATGTTCGCCTCGGACTTCACATGAATATCTTTCTATACATGATCCACCTGCTTCCAAGGGGTCTTGTTTCTGACCTTGGATGTTTCAAACCTTCCCTAGCAACAACACACTCCTAGTTAGTCAGGCTAACAAATTCCTTTTTGCAGTAACTAACATGCCTTGACTTCATGCAACGAGTACTTTTTCCTTATTACATTTTAAAAGAATGGAGTTAAAAAATAGCAATACTCTAGCTTACGAAGCTGTATTTTTCCCAGCCCTACATACAAATTATATTTTCTTTTTAACAATCATATTATAGCATCATTAATGAAACTGAAATTAATATACATTTTAATAAGCTGATCTTGTCCCATAATTTCTTCCCTTTGACACTATCAGTGTCATACCATACATGTAATTATATTTTTATTGTTCTTACCTTGATAAAGTACACCTCTGCATCACATTAATTAATCATCATCTGTTATAATAGAATTGTCGTTGATTGGTGCATGCTGTGGCATTTTATGTGCAGGTGAGGTTAAACATCTTATAATCACAGCCTTCAGAATAGAAAATATCAAAATGATTGCAAATATAATAAAAAGTACAATGACAATACCCTGGATTATGTTAGTTCCCAGGTTACCAAAAATACTGCCCAACCATCAAAAAATGTCCATAGTTTTGATGTGCTGTCCAAATCTTTAGCCCTTTGTTCCATGAAATTTGCCAGATTTCCTTGTTTAGCATGATAGTCACTAATATATGAATCAATAATCCAAAAAGTGACTGGAAGAACGAACAAGGCAGCATCCACAGCATCCACGACTCACTGTAAAACATTTATTGGTATTATACCAATAAATGTTTTACACTGAGTCGTGGATGCTGTGGATGCTGCCTTGTTCGTTCTTCCAGTCACTTTTTGGATTATTGATTTTTATTTTTTGCTCTGGTCGAACGTTCATTCTGTGGATTTTTCTTATAAGTTGGTTTTACTAATATATGAATGGCAACAGCTCCCTATGAGGGCACATTAACCCCCATATCAGCTTCCCATTTTGCCAATATCAAGTGCCATTTGATTTTGCAACACCACAGTTCACATTTCAGTCATTTCTCAATTTGCCATCCTGATGTGATGTGAAGTTTTGTTGGCCACCTCCATTAGAATTTGAGCAAGCATGGTGATTTCAAGCATTGTCCTTTGCACTCCCTACCCAGGATTAAAAATTGAAAGTATTTGCTCTGTCCAGTGGATTGTTCGCTTATTTCTCAGTCTACCTGCTGGTGGCCTACAAAGCAACATCCAGATCAGTTTGTAGGCAACCAGGGGTAGGCACGATCACCACAGATGTAGTAACGGTCACTTATCATGCCCATGCCACACCCTCAGTCATAGCTTTTTAAGTGGAAAGAGTCTAACAAACTTTCATGCCTGGTGTCATTACATTTGCTTTTCCCTACTGGTACAGTCCCATTTCTGGCATAACATGTGTCTCCATGATGTGTGATCGCAAGTTGAAGAGACACAACCTTTGAAAAATTAGTTACATTATGTTAGGTTAAGTGGATGTCATTAAGGTCCTTTTCAAATGACACCTGTGATGCAGGGATGGGAATCATAGGAATCCCTGCCTTAGAATGATGAGATATATGAGAACATATCCAGCAGTTTGTTTTGTTTAGATTTATGGCATATTGCCAAAGGACCAGCAAGAAACTGTTTTCTCTTGACCACTTTATAGAAGGAAACAGCAGCAGAAACAAGCAAAAGTACCTGTTGCCACTGGATTCATCGTGGACTGCTACTGAAGTTGACCTTCGCACTGGGCAGATGATTTATCTGTTGCACCTCGATCTCCCTCTGTTGGCTGCAGTGATTCATCTGGGGTCCCCACACGACAGGTCTTCTTGCACTGAGTCAAATGGATCCACATTGGCAGTTCTGCACAACAAACTGCAGTCAAGGTGGTTAGCAGGCAGAATATAAAAACAGCAACAGGGATAGGGAACTCCAGAAATGTACAAGTAAAAATCTAAAAATCATAAAACAACGTGAAGTTCCTACAAGGCAAAAAGGACTCAGCAGCAAGTAAAAAAGAAAACTGTTTAATACAACGTTAGCACTTTCACTGTAAAACACAGCTTCATCAGACAAAGACCAAAATGCAATACAAACATTTATATTGAGACTAACCAATAGAAAACAGTTGTTAATTAACAATATAGTCAAGTACTTAAAACTCATTCACATTTAAAGAACCAACATCTTAAGTAACTTTTAGCATCTAAAAGGTCTTTGATGCAAGAACGTTTTAAGAGATACCATATCATTAATTCCAGGGAAGCTGTCAGCTTTAAAGAATAAAATCCACTTTTGTTCACACGTCTCCATTCTATTCCTTATATCTCACCCCATGATATCCTCATCTACTAATTCTAGCTTTATTCTACTAAATAAGGGACTTTCTTTTGTACCATTGAAGAAATCTGAATTGATAGATGTTCTGCTTAGTTTAAAGATGCTTGCAAGGAACTTAACTTTATCTGCTAGTTTGTTGAATGTTGAAACTGAGCATCATGTTTTGCCCTTTAATAAACCAAGTACGTATGTACCCAAGCTTCATCCTTCTGTTGAAGCATTTTGCAGTATCTGTGAAAATGAGATTAGGGACTGCTTTAAGAAAGAATGTAAGCCTGCTTATTATAATCTGAGTAGAACAGAATATGAGGCTCTTGTAGAACTTAAAAAAGCTGGCTATTGAAATCCGCCTTGCTGATAAGGGGAGAGGGATAGTTCTGCTAGATAGAGATGTGTATGTTAAGAGTATGATTGCCTTACTTAGTGATCAAAGTACTTTTATGCCAATTAACAATGCTGTAGTTCAAGCCCTGATAGACAAGGTGTTATTCTTGGCTTTTGATTTTCTTATGATGAATACTATAACAGAAGACTTATTTAACTATTTTAATGTTGAATGTCCAACCATCCCAGTAATATATGGGTTCCCCAAGGTTCAAAAGAGTTTACTAGACCCACCGATGTGTCCAATTGTTTCAGGGAGAGGGTAGGACACTGAACCTATTTTGATATTAGTAGAGAAGATGTGCCCTGTTTTGGGGAAAGTACCAACTATTCTAAAGGATACAAAAAGCTTCTTGGAAGATTTATATAGAGGCACAGTACATGTAGACTCTGAGAAAGAATTGTATTTAGTTATCTTAGATATAGGATCCCTGTTTACTGTGATCCCTAATGATTTGGGGATAGAAAATGTTAAAGATTTTGTGACTATGGGTAAATTTTACTCTAATGATATAATCAACCTTATAGGTAGTTTAATTGAGATCATTTTGGAGAACAACAGTTTTATTTTTGGAAAAGATTATTACCTAGTAAAGGCTAGCATAGCTATGGTTACATCCTGTGCTAATAGCTATGCCAATCTTGCACTGGCTAAATGGGAAGCTGATATGGTATTATCTAATAATATGTATTGTTCATCCATTTTATGGTATAAATGCTTTGTGGATGGCGTGTTTCTTTTATGGGGTGGTGATGATGAGCAGTTACTATGTTTTATTGATTTTCTACACACTACAACCTCCTTTTTGAAGATTTCCTCAAGTTATTGTATGTGACAGATTGATTTTCTGGATGTAAAAGTCCAGAGATCTGAAATGGGTGTTTTTAGAACAGGGCTCTACAGGAAAGAAGTTAAGAAGATCTCATTACTACACAATAATAGTATGCATCCCCGACATATTTCGAAGAATGTCCTTACTGCACAGTTTCTAAGGATGATGAGACTGCATAATGATGAAGAGCAACTGTGTAATGCTTTTAGTAGACTTAAGGAAGATTTTATGAATAGGGGATATAGCGAATTGGAAAGTGATGCATGTATAGAATCTGTATAAAGAGAGAAATAGTAGGAGATCCTTTTTTTCAGAAACCACATTAGATACATGATCTTTTGAAGTATCTAGGGGTAGGCAGAGAATTAGGTCCCTCACTTTTCTATTGATGTCAATATGTTTTGTGACATCATTAAGAAGAACTGGAACATCTTATATGCAAATGATGACTTAAGAGAGCTAGTGACAGATAAACCTAGCTTCTCCTTTAAGAATAATTTGTCAATCAAAAGATAGCTTTGAATCTAATAGTATACAGCATCATTTTAAATTATTTGTGCTAGAATTAGTAGATGAGGATATCAGGGGGGCATATAAGGAATAGAATGGAGGCATGTGAACAAAAATGGATTTTATTATTTAAAGCTGACAGCTTCCCTGGAATTAATGATATGGTATTTCTTGGACCTTTCTTGTGTCAAAGACCTTTGAGATGCTAAAAGTTTTTTAAGATGTTGGCTCTTTATGTGAATGAGTTTTAAGTACTTGACTATATTGTTAATTAGCAACTGTTTTCTATTGGTTAGTCTTAATATAAATGTTTGCATTGCATTTTGGTCTTTGTCTGATGAAGCGGTGTTTTACCGTCAAAGCGCTAACATTGTATTAAACTGTTTTCTTTTTTACTTGCTGCTGAGTACTTTTTGCCTTGTAGGAACTTCACGTTGTTTTATGATTTTAGAAGGTGGTTGGCAGGACCTAAAAAAGGCCCTTCCACCTCAGACTGAGGTTGGTTTTCCTCTGGAAAATGTTCACATACACCCAATCACCCAATTGTAGTTAATGACAGCACTGGTCAGGCGACTTTGGTAACGCTGCTCTTACTGTTCAGTGATATTGCTGCAAAATATTAAGAAGTTTCCTGTAGTAAAAAACATTGCACCATCTGACAAAGTTAAATTGGCATTTCCCACTGGAGGGGTAGATAGAAGGGCCATGGGTCTCCCCATTAATATTTCATACAGACTCAACTTCCTGGTGGCATTCAGTCATGCCCTCATACTCATTAATGCTAAGGGGAGGGCTCCGGGCCACTTTAAATGGGTTTCAGCACAAATCTTCAAAATTTTATTTTTAAGGGTCCTGTGTACCCTTTCCACTAATGCAGATGACTGGGAATGGTTGGGACAGTGAATACTTAACTTAGTATTGAAAGCTTTACATAATTCTTTAAACAATGCATTATTAAAATGTGTTCCCTGGTCACTGTTAACAATACACGGGTATACCAAATCTCAGTATGTAATCATTTGAAAGTTTCTTAATAACTGTGACTGCATCAGCTTTGTGACATGGGTAAGCTTCCACCCATGCTGAGAACTTACACACTACCACCAAAATAAATTGTAAATTATTAGTCTTGGGTATCTGGATAAAGTCCAGCTGTATGTTAACAAAAGGTCCCCAGGATGGAGATAAACATTTAGATTTGCTGTTGGCATGTTTGCTTATATTATACTCCAAACATATACTGCAGTGTTATACATACTGAAGTATCAAAGATGAGACATGAGGGGCATACCAGCTTTGGGTAATTTGATGAAATAAAACTGTCTTACCTGTATGGGCCGGTAAATGATATGCCCTTACCAGGTAAGGTAGCAAAGAGGCAGGCACCACTAGTCGGCCGTCTGGATGTCACCATATGCCATCAGAGGATTTTCTACATCCATCCTTGAGCCACCTCAGAACTTCTCCCTGTGATGCTTCAGCTTAAAAGGCTGACAATTTTCCAAAATCAAACACATCATTACTGTTGTAGTTTGTTATCGCTAACAAACACAGATTTTTGCAACAATTTACTACTGCTTGTTTTGCAGCTTGGTCTGCTATATTGTTACCTTTTGTAACCATGGTTAGTCCCTTTTGATGTGCACAACATTTGATTACAGACAGCCTCTTAGGTAGCAAAAGTGTATCTGACAATGATTTTATGTACCCCAAATTTTTAATTTGATTTCCTGAAGAGGTCAAAAACCATCTCTCTTTCCAACATTGCCCAAACTCATGTACCACCCCGAAAGCATAATGGCTGTCTGTAAAAATATTGGCCACCTTGTCTTTGGGTAACTCACAGACTTTATGCAAAGCCACCAGCTAAGCTATTTGAACACCGTGAACAACTTCTAATCTTTGTTGCAACAATATTGTCTCTTCAGTGCAGATGGCTATTCTCGAGATCAGCTGCCTGTTTGATTTCTTCCACAGGAGCCATCCACGAACAAATTCAGCTCAGCAGTGGGTATAGGGGTGTCTTTTAAGTCCTCCCTAGAAGAAAGCAAATAGTCACATACACAATCATGCTCTTCACCATCCTCAGCAGTAGGCAACAGAGATGCAGGATTTAGAACAGGACAGCGGATCAGATAAATGGATCAGAAAGAAGTGTAAGTTCATATCTAGTTAGATGTGCAGTCAGGAGTGGTTGAGTTTTCATTTTAAGCAAAAGAGATGATATAGAATGAGGAACAGTTACTGTGAGATCATGCCCAAGTACCAACAATTGTGCCAAATTAACTAGAATGGCAGCAGTGGCAACTGCCCTTAAACAGGGTAGAAAACCTTTTGCAACAGAATCCAGTGCTGTGCTGTAATAAGCTAATTGACAATAGCTGTCCCCATGTTTTTCTGCAAGTACTCCTTGAGCAAATCCATTTCTTTCATGACAGAATAAAATAGAAGGTTTATTATAGTCTGGTAACCCTAAAGCTGGGGCAGTAACTAAAGATTGCTTCAAAGTCTGAAATGGATTTTCCTCTTCACTATTCAAAAGGACAGGCTCTGGTGTATCCTGCTTTAAAAAATTTGTCAAAAGTTTGGCAATTTCTGCGTAGTTATGGATCCACTGTCTGCAATATCCTGTCATACCTAGGAAAGACCTAAGCTGTCTCTGAGTAGTCGGACATGGGGCCTTAGATATTGCATCAATATGAGATGGTAACGCCTGCCTGCTACCCTGAGATATTAAATGACCAAGATACTATAGCTGAGATGACCATAATTGTAGTTTTTCTGTAGACAATTCATGTCCCTTCTCTGCAAGGATAGTCAGAAGATGCAAGGTATCCTGTTGACATTGCTGAAAGGAATTTGATGCTATCAGTAAATCATCTACGTATTGTACTAACACAGACTCACCCAGAAATGTCACATTCTCCAAATCTTTTTTCAGAATTTGAGAAAATAATAAAGGATACTCAGTATATACTTGTGGCAACCATGTCCATGTATATTGCTGTCCCTGATAAATGAAAGCAAACAGAAACTGATTCTCTAATATTTGGAAAATTTGTAGACATAGTATGCAAATCAGCAGGGGTCCAAGGACGATGAACAAGTTCCCTATTGTTAGCCCCCAGAATTACCCTGGGAGGTGCCAAAAGATCCCCTCCTGAAGTCATTATCTCCTGTTGTATCCTGTCATGTGAGCATGTGTGGTAGGATACAGGAGTGTCCTATACTAATGCCTTTGTTGGGGAAGTAGAAGCTATCTGAGAAGGATAGGAAGAAGAACCCACCTTGACTGCAGATGCCTGTTCAGAAGATGAAGATTGAACAGGGGAACCAATCTGAGATGTACCAGTATCACGCAAACTGGGTGTCCAGTGGACAGTGGACTGAAAATTAGGGGTCTGGGAAATAGCAGAGTCTTGTACAGGAGATACCCATACTGGCACATATGGAGGTGGGGGGTGCAGTAGCTACTGCAGGATTATCACCTTCTTCAGAAGTTGCTGCTTTTTGGCCATCCTCAGTTTGTTCCAAACCTGCTAAGACAGGATAAAGGGATCCCTTTTTAGTGGTCTGTACTGCCTTTTTAACCTCTTTTACTTGTTGCAACAATTTCTTATTAACATCCTGCAACCCTCTTAATGCTGACTCTTTTTCCCTTTTAAGTGCTTCACTGTACCAAGAATAAAATGCTGTAATTTGTTCCCCACTTACTTTACTTTTCTTTTCTTCTAAAATACTTTTCAAATTCAGCAATTTAGTGTTATCATAAGTTGCATTTAATGGAAATACCCATACCCCACCAGCACAATTCTTAGTAAGCTGAAACCAGTCATGCAAATATTTACAAATTTCCTTCCCATAGTTAAAATACATAAAATATGCAGGTTTTCCCTTTTCAGGGATTTGATCTTGCTTGCTTATCTTTGCTCCCATTTTTCTTATTTTATAAATAAGTAATAATAAAAGTGTTAGGCTTACCTTACAACTCCTGGATCCTGGCAGTTCCGAAGACAGAAAATAACTGTAGTAATCCACACACCATACAGGGATGGAAGGGTAGGAAGTCAGTCAGCATGCAGCAACAGAGGAGGGGTTTTGATCAGCCTTTTCCCACAGCACCCCCTTGCTTTCCTCCCATCACAAGCTCAAAAGTTACAGCTCCAGTATTGCGGTTGGGATAATGGGACAGATAGGTACTGTGTCCAGAACTGACCACTCTTTCAAACCCTTTAAGGGTACTTCCACGCAATCACACTTTTAAGACCCAGCGTGCTTTTGGGCTCATTAATTTATTTTAACAACGCATACCTCTATGTCCCATCATGCGGTAGGCTCAAGAATTTGTTTTAACAGTATATAGTCTATGTCCCAATCATGCGGTGGGCTCATGAACTTGTTTTAACAGTATATAGTCTACATCCCAATCATGCAGTGGGCTCATGAACTTATTTTAACAGTATATAGTCTATGTCCCAATCATGAGGTGGGCTTATGAACTTGTTTTAATTTCTTTATCTTTAACTTTTAACTTTTTCTTTTCTTTCTCTCATACATTCATACATTGACAAAATAAAACATCTCTCATACTTCTTACCTTTCAGTCCTGAGGGTACTGCCCTCGACACAGGGCGCCTCCTTGTATTAATTTGTCCTTTACTGTATGTGCACATACATTTACTATACTCATTTGCTGTGGGGTCCTCCCACTGTTACTTGCATACCTTACAAACAACTCAATCAAACAAAAACACAGCCATGCACTTATGCTACAAACACAGTCATCCACTTATTCTACAAACACAGCCATGCACTTATTCCACATTTGCTAAAATTGTCTAAAAGAGAGAAAGAGAAAAAAATACACAAACCAAGCCTTTTCCCTTACAAAACAATTTTCCTGCCAAGGCTAGTATGTTTGCACACCCTGAATAGCTGCACATCTGAGTCTCTGACTATTCCATACAAAGCAGTGTGGAATTCATAGAAAATCTGTGATGGGCCCTATTTTAGAACTGCCCTGTAGCAATACCAAAGTTCAGATTCAGAGAATGGCACCAAATTGTTATAACTATAAATAAATAACATTAAGAAATTACCTTTTATGCCTTCAGTCAGGAACAACACTTCAGGATGTGCAAACAGAAGTTTTATTCTTACAGTGCTGGGAGACAATCTTCATAGCCGTTGATAAATCAGTCTCTCTGAAGAGAGACAAACTACATCTTTTATACGTTTTACTTATCTAAGCTAGTCATGCAGTTCTATTCTGTTTCAATTACTCTGACTAACAGAAAACTTTACAAATGTCATCATCCCTCGTGATTTTCATCTCAGACTTCACGTGAACACCTTTCTGTACATGATCCACCTGCTTCCAAGGGGTCTTGTTTCTTACCTTGGATGTTTCAAACATTCCCTAGCAACAACGCACTCCTAGCCTGGAGGAGTCAGGCTAACAAATTCCTTTTTGTAGTAACTAACATGCTTTGACTTCATGCAACACATACTTTTTCCTTATTACATTTTAAAAGAATGCAGTTAAGACACAGCAATACTCTAGCTTATGAAGCTGTATTTTCCCATTCGTTCATACAAATTATATTTGCTTTTTAACAATCATATTATAGCATCATTAATGAAACTGAAATTAATATACATTTTAATAAGCTGGTCTTGTCCCATAACATCATGGTATTTTTTTGTCTGGTTTCCAAAACTTGCATTTAAAAAGCAACTGTCCTGGAAAAATACAGTATCACCATTTCCTCAAAGACACAGTGTGTGTCATAAATTATGTATCACCCACTCATTCTATATGTTTTGTTCTGCACAGAGATATTCGCATGTGTACTATATAGAAAAGGGTCATGTCAGAATCATAATACAAGAAAAGAGCAGTAACTCCAGTATCTATAAAAAAAGTTAAAATGACCCATTGTGGTTAAATAAAAAAGTAAAAGGTTGGAATTTAGAAATAGTTTGGGTGGCGCATAACAATCTCTGATCTGTATGGAGACACATATACAAGATCTATGATTCAGTAAAACACTCTGTCAAGCTGGAAAATTCAATAGAGAACATATGCTAATCACACAAGGAAGTAACATATAAGGGTGGTTACATGTGAAGCATACTTCACTAAAAGCAGTTCATACGGCTACAGATATAAAATTCAAATGTAACAAATGGTTGTGCACAACAAAATACCTGTGTACTGCTGGGGAGATGTTATGAGTAGCAGTTCAGTTTTCTCAACCAGAATCACGTGATGTTGCTGAATGCAATAACCAAATAAGGTAAATGGTGTGGCAGCCAAACAGAGGCATTAAATAACATCCATACTGTGGACCACTATACCTCTCAACTGTCCAGATTTTAGTAGAATGTCCAGATTTTTGCCTCTTATTTTTGGTTTGTTCCTCATAAAATGTATGGTTTTCTGGCAAATCATTCAGAACTGAAATCACTAAATAACACTGAATAATGACAGACATTTGAATTTCAGATTTCATATCCTTCAGAAAATATATAATAATGTAAAATCTGTCATTCCAGCAACTTTCTAAGTTTATAGAAGCAATATTTAAAATATGTCCCTATTTTTGGGCCTTTGCCCCCCCCCCAATTTTTTCTGGCTTTGTCTAGATTTCTTACTCTGAGAGGTTGAGAGATTATGTGGATCACTACCATATAGTTTGCAACTGTCTGCACTGCAGCTGTTATTATATGTAGACCACAGATGACTATGTAGAAACTCCACGGTTACTCCATACAACTGAAGATAAAAGTAAGTGTTAAAGTATGTACTATATTAGGCATCCTCACAACTGGAACATTCCAAAGTTCACTGGGTCATAATACTGCTGTGAGACAAGCAGCACCAATAGCATGAGATAGTCCGAATATGGTTACCCAGAACTGCAACTAACACACAACAAACCATGCAGGTATGCTATGGCACTGCTCATCTATCTATTGCTTGGTGCTATTGACTATATTTGTGCTTAATAAATGCATTACCAGGCCACATGGAGGTATGTTCTGCAAATAAAAAAGATACCATTCAATAAATTGCCATAGAGTGTGCAATGCTGATGGCATCATTAGCAATGTCTGTGCATTCTTCCCTGATAACACACATAAGCACCTACAGCTGATGAATGCATGACTTGCACAGCTTGTATCCCAAAGCTCATATTATGTTTAGACAGTACATGACCACAGTGTTACTGAAAGTATTTAACTCTATTAGGCTTAGAGTACATACAAGTCAGGGTACTTCAACTGCAGGTGTGAACATCACATTTTATTATAAATGTCAGGAAAGTCAGCTGTGGGACATTTGTTTAAACAATGGTTTTGCAATGGACCGCTACTCATTTTGTTATGAATTTAATACATTATTCTGCACTGATACACCAATGTGCCCACTACAACTCCAAAAACAATACTTTTTGGGTCATGGCAAACACTGTAGAATCTTTTGAAAATCTGTCACACAAAAACCTTTTAAATAATTGAGAGTGAAAAATCCACCTCAGGGACACCAGAGATTTAATCCCTCAATGCTTCACTCAAAAATCTAAACAACATCCATGCAGCACTAAGTAAAAAAAGCTGAACCTTAAAGCTGTGCTTTATGCTTGCATGTACTTATAAATATATTTCCAAATGTTACTAATGATGAATCTAACTAAACCCAGGGAATTCCTGTGCATTTAATGAGAGATCTAAACTGAAGAGCTTGTAATATCAGATAAACCCAAGCAGTAAAAGATGAAGCAAACAGAATAAATGTGGATACGTGTAAAAAAAGCAGGTATGAAGGCAAAACTACAGAGTGCCCAAAGGTAAATCAAGAAACAGCATGCAAAGTAAAATATTTATTCATCTACTTATTTAGCATTTGTTTATTGGGGATGTCCAACTGGAATGGCAAAGCATTCCTCTTTTTTGGTGGAGGCCAAAGGAGAAAAGTTCCCAAAGATAAAATACCAGTTGCAAAGTACAAAATACAAGATAAGATACAACGTACAAAAATACAAAACACACAAAGATTTTTTTGGACCCCTGCTTGTCGACATATTAGCTTCTCATGTATTAAAAACTTACCAACTAGCAGTATACATTGACAGGAAATTAAAATTCTTAAAGACCATCCTCACATTTTACGTGATTTATGGGACTTTTTGGGGAAACTAATGCCAGGTCTATGGGGTGAACAACAAAACTTAACTGTTGATATCATAGGCCTCTTCTCAAGTATTCTGCATGTCAAAGGTTTGGAATTTTTTGAGGAGACCCTTTCTGACTCCAAATGACTGGGAAACAATAAGGTTGGATTTCTGGTTGATTTGTTGTAACTAACCCTTTGAAATAATTTTATGTATTTTGAAGGGGAGTTCTATAGACAGGTGAGTGGAGTCATGATGGGGGCAGCATGTGCCGCAATCTTTATGAACTTAGTTATGCTTGTCTGGGAGAAGTATTACATTTTTGGAACACATTTTTCTAAATTATGGTCCTTCTAAAGTAGATTTTTGGATGATATTTTTCTTATTTGGAAAGGTAGTCAGGAGGACCTGTACAGATTTTTGAGACACATTACTGGTTCTACCATTTTCCTTACATTTACACATCAGCATAATTTCCACAACACTCACTATCTGGATGTGGAGTTAACACTTGAAAATAATTAACTTGTTTCTACTATACATAGAAAAGAAACCATTTCCAGTTCATATTTACTTTACAACAGTAGTCAACCACGGTTTTGTAAAAAGAACCTGGTAAAATGGCAGTTTATAAGGGTGGCCAGAATGGTCTCTAATAATGATTTATTTTTACAAGAATTAAATACGATGCTTAATATGTTTTTGGAAAGGGGAAATCCACCTGACCTTTTAAATGATCTCAAAAGGGAGGTGATTATGAATACAGACATAAAATATTTACCTATTTTGGGTAAACCTAGAAATATGGAAGGTTTAGATGCTGGTATGGATGGGAGTAAGTCCAATAACACTACTTTTCAAAATGCTATGGCTATTAAATACAATGACTTTAGTTCCCAGGTTAAAAACATTATGATGAACAACTGGGCCATCGTAAGAACATATGAATTGGTCTTCTATAAAGTTGGTGAAGCTCCTATTTTTATTCTCAAAGTGGATACCAACATAAATAAATGTTAGAAAAAGGAAGTGGTGGAGACAGAAGGCTACTATTAAATATGGTAGATGCAATTACCGTAGTTACATTATGGAGAAAAATAGAGTTTATTTTTGAATAACTACTGTAGCATGAAAATTAATTTAGAAAAGAGACACTGTGACTGAAACGCTTTAGTATATATTGTTATTTGCAACAAATGTCATTCCTGTTATGAAGGGAATGCTGAAATGAAATTGTCTAAACGAATGTATGAACATTTGCATGACACGAAGAAAGCCAATGTAAACAGCGCTTTGTACAAACACTCCCCAGGATTCATAAAGCTCGGCGCAAGGACGGTGTTACCCTTGCACCGACCGTGTGGCGTAGAGATGGCGCAGCAACACCATATGCATATTAATGAAGGCACACTGCCGCAACGTCCACGTGCATAGGAAATGTGCACAAGTGCAGGGGGCGTGTCTAAGTACTGCACGGAGGTGTGAACATGTCGGCTGCAGACGCGCAACCTAAAATGCTGACTAGTACAGCCTGCCTCTAATTGTAATCACTCCTGTCAGTGTCAGTGGATTCTGAAATGTATGCAAAGCATACAAGACAGTTTCACAAACACCAAAATAAAAAGTAAACACAAAGGCACGTAACTGAATATTGAGCCCCCGTCCCTCGAACAAATGACATTTAAAACCCCGTGCCCGTATTCCATTGTAGTGTTGATTGTTATACCAAGTGGAAGCGAAACACAGCATGTTTGCGTGCCGCTGCCCTTTGCTAAGCCTAGCCCAATGGTTAGGGTTACCACCTGTCCCACTTTGTGTGGGACAGTCCCTCTCTGGGCAGTTCTGTCCTTACCAAAAATATTAAAAATGGCAAATGTCCTGCGATTGTAGGACATAATTATGTCCCATATATTATGTAATAGTTCCATAAAATAGTTATTTCTGTATCTAAGATACCTAAATGTTACAAGAAAAAGAATAAGCAACTAAACTGCTACAAGAATAAGCTTTCATTTAAGCATAAAAGTAAAGTTCTATCCTTTCTACTGACCGTGGGTATGTGTCGGCCTGTAAAATCTGATGTGTGTCCCGAAAATGTCCCACTTTGGCCATTTGAAAAAGTGGCAACCCTACCAATGGTCAGAGCATTCGCACAATATCTGCCCATTCACGGTCTAAGTCGTCCTTGTCTGGACAGCCCAAAGATGAATGGGTATTACTCGGGTCAACCTACCATGTCATGAAAGATAAGTATTTGCGTCTACCTATCTGTGTGAAGTACAGCATGTGGAAGATCAAATATGCTAGGGTTGTCTTCGCAACCATATTGGTACCAGAGATATGTAGAGTATGCAGTGTGTTCTGTTGTCTGTACCATGGGCCATCAACCAGTAGAAGGGATGGATGGTGTGCGTGGAATATGGGGGGTGATGGGTAATGTAATAATTCGCCAAGGGGAGACTGGGTCAGATGTACAATAGGTGAACTGGAGGTGTACGAGGGAGCAGTGGGTGAATCAGAAAGGAAACCAAAGAACATACATTCACATCCGCAATACACCCTGACAGGCCATACTGCAGAACACAATCCCACAAACATATGAACATTAAAATGTGCGATACACATGTACAGAAACGTTACTGGCTCACACCCACATAATGGTCTGGCCTGAACTGAGCCATCCAACCCCAACACACCTGGATACATAATTGAATACCCATCATCCCCTCTTTAGCACACCACCCCCTCCTTGCTGAACGTCCACCAAAACCACCCATACTCGGGCTGCTAGCTTGGCGCAGCCATATCTGCACATAGTGGCCCCTATCCATATCTAGTAGGCAGTCTCACCCTAGGCAGTCTCAGGCTTGCAAACTAGGTATCCCTTGCATGTATAACCCTCCCTCATTTTTGTAAAGCCAAAAGAATTAGAGTCATTGGTGTCCACAATTTTTGGCCATCCCTCATGGGATAAGTGTCTGTTCTAAAGATTAGACTTGGTGGCACGGCACGATGTCTAGCCCTGTAGACAACCGGACACAAGTTGCATTAGCAGTAGTTTTCCACAACCCTGCTCAGCCTCCAGCCAACCCGGGATTAAACACCTGACCATGATGCATGTCTCCCCACATGCATTATCAGGAATATATACCTTTCACATGTTCCAATGAAGCTTCCCCATAGCCATCTTCCAAACAGTACATGTCCACAAATTGTATACCCTGTCCAGCTTCCTCGTCGTAATGATGCACACAACCCCTGTATACAAATGGTACAGGTACCTCCCTTATGTGGTTGTTCATATAGATGGCCATTTATGACATCAGATATGTAGTCATATATCTATAAATGTACATACTTATATTCGCATAGCTACACATCACACATACATGCATATAAGTAGTTGTCAAGTATGTGTCCAGTTCATAAATATGTATACTTGCAAATGTATACATATGCCTCTCAGAAACATATGAATAGTAACATGTATTATACATATGTACACCACCCAACTGTCACATTTGTTGCCAGTACTGTGGAATGGCTGTAGTAAAGTCATATATCCTAATTACCATCCATACAGAATGTATCACAGATGGTTTAGTGGTAAAACCAGTGACTATGGTGTTCCTGTTCCCGGGTCCAAGCCATGCAAGGGCTAATTTTATATGATGCCCACAATAATGGCAGTCGGATATAGGGTGATTAAGGTACTTTAAAGCAGACGTAAGCGGGTATGCGCGAAGGTAAGTGGCGGTCATTCAACAGTATGGGAAATGTAAATAAGCATGTAGGTGTATATGCATGTGTATGTACAGACATATATATATATATATATATATATATATATATATATATATCCATGAAGAATGAACATGGTCACAATAAAGCAGTCATAATGAATGTGAAGGGAAACAGCAGCGGAACCCCCCCCTCCCATAGTATTTAGTGCTGTCATATCAAGCTGCCTGGAGGTAAGCAAACCTCCTGCATCGCCAACCACAGGTAGGATGCTAACAGTGGACCTAACTATGTCCACGTGGTAAGTCTGACTTTCAAACAGGTACAGGGCTGTCCAAGTCGTCATTTGGATGAGCCGAAAACCGGAAGACTAATTGAACAACCTGACCATTATATGAACGTATGTCCCGGGACTATAAGCTTGGGACATCTGAATATACTTGGAGTGAGCCAACATGTCTAGAGCAGTAGGGAGTGGCGCATGTGTAGTGGTGTGGTTTATTTCCAACCAGAGAATGGATGACTGCTGTGTTAGTGATGTTGTGCTGTGTTTGTTCTGGTAACTATGAACCATGGGTATACATGCAAATGGAGCAGCAGAGCAATAGTATAGTGGTCAGAGCATCTGCCTATCGACAGACGTTGCCGGCTCGACTGAAGCACACACCATTTATAACGCGTAATCTGTATACAAGCATATCTTGCTAATTTTATGCTATATAACGATATAATACCATTGAAATGTGAACTGGGGTGACGTATCACAGTAAGATTCCAGAAGGAGTTTGCATGACGTGAATCGGCGGTTAAACGGAAAACCACTGCTGAAAAGTGTTGTACTCAACCTTTGTCCAACGGCCCTAGTTCTGCCCAGCAACACAATAAACCGCCTCGGCCAGGCTCGACGCCAGGACCCTACACATCACAATCAATGTGATTTACCGCTAAGCCACGGCAGTTATACCTAACTCTGATGTTATCACATACATAGCAGACAGCACAGACATTCAGCAGTATAATCAAAGTAATTAATCATATAGATGCATATGCATGCGTACACACACACACACACACACACATATATATATATATATATATATATATATATATATATATATATATATATATATATATCTACAGAATGAACATGGGCACAAGAAAGCATTCATAATGAATGCGAAGGAAAACAGCAGCGGAACACCCGTATTATCTAGTGCTGACATATCAAGCTGGCCAGAGGTGGGCAAAATCCCTGCATCTCTAACCACAGGTAGGATGCTAACAGTGAGAGTAACCTTGTCCATGTGCTAAATCTGACTTTCAAACGGGTACACAGCAGTCCTGGTCCCCAGTCAGGCAAGCCTAAACCTGGATGACCATATGAACACCCTGACCATCATACAAATCCATGTGCCAGGACTATAGGCTTGGGAGGTCTGAATATACTTGGAGTGAATCAAAATGCGGCACGGGTCCAGAGCAGTAGGGAATGGCGCATGTGTAGTGATGTGGTTTTCCCAACAGGAGAATGGATGTCTGCTGTGTTAGTAAAGTGTTGAGGCATGTGTTCGGGTAACTATGAACCATGGGTATACATATAAATGAAGCAGAACACCAGTAGTGTAGTAGTTAGAGCATCCGCCTAACGAACAGGCATTCACGGTTCAAGTTCGACTATAGCACATATCATTTTCCTTGTGGAATGAATGTTGTTCTGCTGTAAAACCGACATTATAACATGTAAAAGTGAACATGAGTATCACATGGGACTTTTAACCAGATCCCTTCAATCAAAGTGGTACTGTCATAATGAATAAGGCACAAGTAAGCACAAATAAGTGGCAGTAAACATATGTAACACACAGTAAGCATATGTGAGTGCGCTTGCGCGGGTGTAAGCAGCGCCCAGCATAGGAAATGTATATACGTATGTACAGATGTAATATATATACACACACACACACACACACACACACACACACACACATATATATATATATATATATATATATATATATGTGTGTGTGTATATATATATATATATATATATATATATATATATATATATATATATATATATATATATATAAAGAATGAATGTCGTAACAATAAAGCATAGACAAGGGATGAGAAGGGAATCAACAGCAACTATGGTATTATATAGTGCTCTCAGCATATGTCATAAAAAGCTGCCCAGGAGTGAGCAGAGCACTGCTATTCACACCACAGGCAGGGTTTTACCAGTGGGAGTAACATTGCTGAATTGCTAAGTCTGCTTTACACACAGACAGGGAGTAGTCCCTGCTGGGACTACCAAAAATTCAAAGGTGCATTTGGCCATAATCCATAACACCAGTAAGGGCAGGTATGTTCAAAGACTAAATGGTGGGAGAGCCTGAAAATACATGAGGTGGGACAACATATGTGTATGGCCCCTAACGATCTGGAGAGGGCAATGTTTGGAGGTGC
>NC_056735.1:1678961889-1678969389 GCF_019279795.1 Protopterus annectens | reverse complement strand
TGGGAACAGTGGGACAGAGGTCCCCAGCCATGGGCAGCCACCACTGCAATAAAACAGCTGCAAAGGAGGCAGTGCTGGGGACTGTACAGGAGGGGCAGCCTCACCCTGTAAATGTGACACTCCATGCTTGAGCTTGTGTATCTGGCTTCGGAACCCCTTAGTGAGCCCCCAACGTACCATGTCCGGGACCGCACAACAGCAGACATGTTCCTGTCTTTCCCTGCTCCCAGGGGTGACATGCCCCATCCTCAGTGGTGGTACCACCAGAAGGTGGTGCAGAGCCAACAGAGGTTAAGGTCCAAGGCTGGGCCCCAGATGAGCTGGTCAGCTGAAGTGGGACAGGAGGTTCTGCCGGGACCTCCCAACCCATACAGCCTATGGTGTTGCAGTTTAAACTCAGATATGGCTTAGTGATAGACAACAGCATTCATGATTACCTACAACAGTATGAATAGATATCACCATCAACCCAACACAACAGATGGTATACATTTGCAGAGGGAGCACAACACATGCATACATACTGCATGACATCTGTACAATGTGTAGTAGATGTGTGACTGCAGCTATGAACAGTTGCCCATTATTGGCTTGTCACTGGGAACCCCAGACAGTGTCTGTCATACCACTGTTTCATGTGACATATGTCGAGTCAGGGATGTGATGGCAGTAACACATACCTATCACCATGTACTGTCTGCAATCCTCACACTATGCTCCTGCTGTGCACAGATGTGTGTTCAGTGTGTAACACAGGAAACAAATGGTTCCACACACTGACCAGTCCACAGATGGCCCTACAGATGGGGGTCCCTCATGAACAGAGTACTGTCATGTCTGTTTTAAAACATGCAGAATAGCCATTACCACACACAACATGTTAAGCAGGCAGTAGTCTCAATGCAGCATAGCTACACTTACATGCTGTAGTCATGTGTGGCACATCACCCTCCTGTCTTTAGGCTATTTCCCACTGTGTATGATGTTTGAGGAACATCCAGATGTCATCTGTGATGCTGTTTCAGAACACCACATCCATGTACCACTCACAGCGACTGTCATGGCCAAACACCAACATGATGTTCCCAGATAGTGTACTGTGTTTATCATGCGAATGGCTATGGGAACGCCATCACAGTTGTTCCACATGCAATCAGCTAAAGGAGGACTGCAATAGGTGCAGAGGCCATCACCTGATCATGTCCATCACTTACAATACACATGCTGCTGCTGAGCAGGTGTGCACCTCCACATCCACCAGAGAGTGTGTGGGAGGGACAGACAAAGTACACCAGAGAAGGGCTTTGAGACCAAACCCTAAGCATCGTCTGCCACATGCCCAAGAGTACAGGGGTCAAACCCCTGACTGACTAGTCATTACTATTACATGAGCATGAAGTTACTACATGTGCCACAAAGCCGGCATGTTGCTGTGCTGTAAGAACATATATGTGTGTAGGTGAGAGACATCTGCAACAGAGATATAGTAGACATACTTTAGGTGTAGCACACATGGCTGTCCATGTGCACAGATGCCATTGTCACCAGAACCACACTATCTAATTGGCTCACATTGACACTCTTTGTCAGGGCCACAAATACACACCCTAACTACTTAGTTTGCCACACTGCAGTAATGCACAGGACTACATGCACCACAGGGGTTATCTGGAGGTTCTGTGGGCTAGGGCATGTGAAAGTGTTTGACATCTGTTGGTATGCCAATGAGGGTTATACTGGGAGTGACTGTGGTTGGGAGCATCATAACCCACATGCAGACACAAGGTGCCAGTACTGACATGCATGTTTGCATTGCTTCATGGGTGTGTAGTGGTTGGCTGTGCAAGATGGCTGTACAAGGCTGGGTAAGGGGTAATCCTTGGCATAGTGCCACCTGACAATGGTGTGCAGTGCGGTACAGGGGTGTAGTGTCTGCAATGCCCCACACAGATGGATACTGCATGATCTGCCCTGACATCCTGATTACCAATGTGTATGGCCATAGCTTTGCAATGCATGCCATGTCTGTGTTTGATAGTCCTTCACATGGACATTGCCTGGGATGTGCATGTCCCACAATACTGTACAGTGACATGTACAGGTGTACCTGGTTTGGCAGGCACATGTTGTGTACACAGACTGTTATCCCCCGATATGCCAATACTGGCCTGGTGTGGCGAAACCTGCTTATAGTCAGCAGGTCAACCCTGCACCTGCATTGATAGCATGATACAGGTATTCCCTGGTGTCAGTGGCATTAGTCCATACAGGGCACATGTGTACGGCATTGTATGGCCTCTGTGGATCACATTTGATGGCACCACATATGTTGCAGGCATCCAGTGGGGAACATAGTGAAGGCACATTGTCCGCAATTATGTGCCTATTGTACCGCTGTACAGGGTGTCATGTCCTCTGCAGCCCACTGCATTCACACCATGCCTACTATCTGTCATCAATGTGCATGGTACTAGCAACATAGCAGGATATCCTAGGCAAGTGTGTTTGTGTATGGCACATGGGTGCAGGACATATACCGGGTACTAGTAGGGTTGCATACTTTGTTCACCAGGCCTTTTGCCAGATGTAGGGGTATGGCTTGCCAACACAGTCCCATGGCTGACTGACATCTGTACTCCTCGAGAGGTGGCCAATGTGTCATAAGACAGACACCATATAGGAAAACTACAAAACCCGCTCCCCAACATGTCCTGTGGTTAGACACTCTCAGCCACCTCTACACAGGCACTGACAACCAAACACACACACACTTGCCATGTCCTGTATTCGAACCCCTACCTACCATATCACACTGCAGCAATACTCATTTAAGGCATGAGCTATGGCGAATACTGGGTTACAGCACTCCTACAGGTGTATTCCTAGGTGGGTGACAACAGCAGGATTGACAAAGGTGGTCATGTGATTTGTACAGAGAGTGCATACTCTACAAAGCACTGTAGTTGTCTCTCGCAGGCAGACACACACACACAGTTGGCATGTCTGGGAATAAAACACTGACCTAACTACTTTATCACACTACAGCATTATGCAATTAGAGAACGCGCTACCGAGATTACTGGATCACAGCACTCCCAGAGGTGTATTTCTAGGTGGGTGACATCATCAGCCTTGCCAAAGTTGGGTATAGGAATTGTATGGAGTGTGAGCAATCTAAAAGCATTATCCTTTCCTCAGGTAGATGGGGACACACACACACACACACACACACACACGCACACACACACACACACACACACATGCACACACACACAGTTGTCAAGTCTGGGATTATTCTGTCCTCAGGCAGATAGAGACACACACATACACACACACACACACACACACACACACAGTTGCCAAGTTTGGGATTAGAATGCTGACCTAACTACTTACTACAGCATTATGCAGTTACAGAATGCACTACTGAGATTACTGGGTCACAGCACTCCCAGAGGTGTATTTCTAGGTGGGTGACATCATCAGCCTTGCCAAAGTTGGGTATAGGAATTGTATGGAGTGTGAGCAGTCTAAAAGCATTATCCTTTCCTCAGGTAGATGGAGACACACACACACACACACACACACACACACACACACACACACACACACACACACACACACACATCCACACACACACAGTTGTCAAGTCTGGGATTATTCTGTCCTCAGGCAGATAGAGACACACACATACACACACACACACACACACACACACACACACACACACACACACACACACACACAGTTGCCAAGTTTGGGATTAGAATGCTGCCCTAACTACTTACTACAGCATTATGCAGTTACAGAATGCGCTACTGAGATTACTGGGTCACAGCACTCCCAGAGGTGTATTTCTAGGTGGGTGACATCATCAGCCTTGCCAAAGTTGGGTATAGGAATTGTATGGAGTGTGAGCAGTCTAAAAGTATTATCCTGTCCTCAGGCAGACGGAGACACACACACACAGTTGGCAAGTCTGGGATTAGAACACCAACCTAACTACTTTATCACAGTACAGCATTACGCAGTTACAGAACGCGCTACTGAGATTATTGGGTCACAGCACTCCCAGAGGTGTATTTCTAGGTGGGAGACATCATCAGCCTTGCCAAAGTTGGGTATAGGAATTGTATGGAGTGCGAGCAGTCTAAAAGCATTATTTTGTCCTCAGGCATATGGAAACACACACACACACACACACACACACACACACACACACACACACACACACACACACACACACACACACACCAGTGGTGGGATCAGAACACCTGCCTATCTACAGATTACTGTTACAATACTGCATAGTTACAAGTCGCACCATAGAGACTACACATTTCAAGGCTGTCATTATGACCTTCTAGGAATGCGGACATCAACAGGGATGCTGGCAGTTAAGATGTACATACCTGTGAACCTGTGTGTTTAAAGTAGGAATCCATCCTGAACTGGAGTATGCCCATCTGTGGAATGGACGACTACTATCACTATACAGGGTTACAATAGCCATGCCCATACACATAGAGGCACATAACTGACACAAGGTGTCACTGGGCATGTTCACACCCTTAGTAGCACAGGGCTGTTCGGAATGCACTATGTGTCCATCTACACAAGGTTATACTGGGCATGATCATACACTTAGTAGCACAGGGCTGTTTGGGATGCACTCTTATTCTAAACACGGAAGGTCACAGTGGCCATGCTATTACAGTTAGATGTACAGAACACATTGTAATGGACTCCACTGTTAGTAGTTGTCATTGTTAGCAGGAACGCTGCACTACATATATCCAACACCGGTCTTCTACACAACATCTGCTGCTGTCCATCACCTTAGATGTACCATTCTATACCAAGCACAGTACTACCACTCGCAATGATGTCTTGCTAGGAGTGGCAACTGCTTGACCAAAACAATGAGCCAATGTCCTGCTGTAATTACGAGGTTGTCCAGTGTTTGTCATTCTGGGATGACATGACTGAAAGTAGACAGGCCTTTGTCACATATCACATGCATCCATGATTCAAGGGAGTGGGGATAATACCTAGGTTGCGTTTGCCCATATAGTGTCATTCCAAGTCAAATGTCCTAAACACAGGATAACACCCTGACACCTAGAGGACAACTGCATTGTATGCTTATGTTAACCAGTGCTGGATGTGTAGAGCTCGTAATCACAGCTGCTCATTGTAGATCCAACAATGGGGAATACTGACATCTGTGCAGTGAGGAACACCTGGCTGAAGGCTCTGTAGTGCACAATAGCACTACCACCATATACCTCAGAACCAGACATGTGTGCCATAACACAGGTACGTTCCACTCCAGGTGGTGGTGTCCCCACATACATAAAGGCTACTCACATGTACTGACTCCCACAAAAGGCATCACAGATGAGTCAGGTGCAGGTCACAGTGTCAAAAGCTGCAGTCTAGGATGTAACCTTCAGACACCACCATGCCCTCGGACCACCAACACACATCCATACATGTGGTAGGACATATAATAGTACAACACCTTGTGACCTTTGATCAGTGGACTGTACCTAGCTCTACATCAACTGTGCAGAGTACCCATGTACTGACACAGTTGCATCATGTGTTATGCAATGCAATGATACCACTGTTTGTAACCAGGTCAGCTGTACACAAACCAGGGGCCCTCGGTTATTTACAGCATTAACAGATGACTTTGCTGTACACCAGTAAACACCCTCATGTTTGGATATGACATACATGTACCTGCCCTGGATATGTACATGCCACACACATACAACATATATGTAAATAGCATAGCTGTTGTTGTCCTTTGTGCAGACAGGTGGCTACAGCCATTACACACATGCACATGGAAGGTAGGTCCATGGCTGCTGAATGCTAACAGTACATAAGGTGTGATATCAATGTTGACAGAGGTAACATTCCCTCTGTACTCATCACCCATGACACCTATCATATCATACAACAGTCCATGTGCCATGTATGTCATTACACATGTCCACCAAATGCAATGCCTACAAACATGCCCAAATGACAGGAATGTAGGACCTACACACATGTACATATAGTGGTGTGTGTTCAGATACCATGCGTGTGCAGTTGCTGATGTTTGCAGGTGACGTGTGTCTTAGTACATCATGCAGTTGCAATGCAGCCTTAACATTGCCAACCGTATATGGTGATATGCTGAAAGTACAGAAAGATGTACTTCAGGTATGGACAGATGTGTGGACATAACTAAGTGGTGGGGCATCTTTGCAGATGGATGTTTGCTGAGGACAGCTCACAGGTGTGTCACAAGCAGTCTTACAATAACCTGTGTAACCGCTAAGCTATGATTTTGTTAACTGAAGGGGAACACACACAACTTAGACAGCGGTCACGGTGACACCGAAGGTAAATCACTTGACACAAGTAACAGTTAAGACCTCCCGTGTGCATATATCAGCACAGTTGCCAAAGGAAGTATCAGTACACTTTGTAACATGTGCAATACTGCTGTAAGTCTGTTATACGTATCATGAGATAGGCAGGTGATTGATTCACAGTACTGGCATGTGTGGTTGCGTGTGTGTCCATATATGTCACGTATGGTGGGGAATACATCTCAATTGTTACTCACTTTCCTGTACACTGTTGTAGACATCTGTACAGACTGCAATGTAGAAAGCAGGACATAGGCAGGGGTGTGTATCTCACACATGTGCGGTATCTGTATGTGCGTGACATAGGTGTATTCAATAATGAATGCCACAGTGTGTGTGTGTGTGTGTGTGTGTGTGTGTGTGTGTGTGTGTGTGTGTGTGTGTGTGTGTGTGTGTGTGTGTGTGTATGTGTGTGGCTGTCTGGTCCCTGGAATGAGGATGTATGTTACCATAGTGAACTGATAAGACCCCTCTCCCCATCCAGGCGATGCAATCTACTTTCCCTGTTGATGTCCTCAATCTTAGGCCATACTGACTACCTGTACATGTGTAATCTCTGTGGCACATCATGTAAATGCACAGTACTGTAATGATGGTTTTCACATAGGCAGGGGTCCTCACCTCAACACTAGCAACTGTGTGCATGTGTGTGTGTGTGTGTGTGTGTGTGTGTGTGTGTGTGTGTGTGTGTGTGTGTGTGTGTATGTGTGTGTGCTCGTTACTGTGTCGCTCAATCCGTGAGTGTGTGGGTGTGTTACTGTGTCTCTGAATACATGTGTGTGGGTGTAGTTGTGTGTTTGCATCCTGTCATGGGAACGTGTATTACTGCTTCCCAATAAAGCATCACGCTTTCCACTGGCCTCTACCCTTGTCATCAGCTAGACCGCTCTCTTACCTCCCCACTCCAAGTAACTGTACCTGTGATGTCACCCAGTATGGATGTCATGTTTCTAGCCACAGTAGCTTAATACACAGCTATCATGCTCTTGGATCAGTAGATCTGTAGATGTGTTTGGAACGTGGGACTTTCTAACTGTGATATGGAAGCTACAAACAGGGGTTTTTTTTT
>NC_056735.1:1678937384-1678959884 GCF_019279795.1 Protopterus annectens | reverse complement strand
GATTCCTCATAGACCCCTTTCTTCTGAGGATGTGCTACAAGACCTGAAGAAGGCCAGGAAATCTACTACTAGGAAATCCTACTTATCCAAATGGAAGAAGTTTTCTATTTGGTGCCTGTCTTGTAACCTGGACCCACTTACTGTGGATACTCCTTTGATTCTCTCTTGTGTGAGTTGCTCAATGCTGGTTTGGCATGCTCTTCTATTAAGGCCCACTTATCATCTATCTCTGCTTGTCTGCCTTTTTCTCATCCTTTGGCTACTAGATTTGAGGTGAAACCATTTCTTAAAGGCATCTTTAATATTAGACCTCCCAGGAAGCATGTTTCTCTTCCCTGGGATCTTAATTATTTTGTTTTGGAGAAGTTGACTCATGCTACTTTTGACCCTGCTGTTTCAGCTTCCTTGCAACAATGTTCATGGAAGACTGTTCTTTTGTTAGCAGTTTTTACTTCTGCCAAACAGGTGTCTGAGTTGCAGGCCCTTATGGCTTGTCCTCCTTTTTTGATCTTTCATGAAGACAGAGTGCCCTTGTGTACTTACCCTTCTTTTATACCCAAGGTGGTTACTGAGCTATCACTTAACCAGTCTATTAATCTGCTGCTTTTTTCCACTATCTGCAAGCTGACAGTGAGAGGGTGCTGCATACTTTGGATGTGCATAGGCAAATTGGGGTTTATTTGGATAAGACTAAATCTGATCAGTTATTTGTTCATTTCCATCCTAGATCATTGGGACTTGCTGTATCCAAGCAAACTATTTGTTCTTGGATTTCTATTTCCTTTTGTTGCACTTTTCATGGCAAGAGCCTTCCTTCTTCAGTTAAGCCTCATTCTACTAGAGCTGTGGCTTCTTCTGGTGCTTTTCTCAAGGGCTTAGATACTAATTCTATTCTTGAGGTAGCTGCCTGGATTTGTGTGCACACCTTTACCAAGCACTGCAAGTGGGATGTTATCTATAGAGCTAGGGCTAGTTTTGCTGCAGCAGTGAATGTAAGGACATAGTACAGTTGTGTAAAATCTTACCATAATGGTAGATGTTCTTGCCTTCACTGCTGCAGTATTCACTCCATCCCTCCATCCCCCTAGTCCTTTGTCTTTCTGGATGTACAGATTACCTTCTTGGTTCCTTGGACTGGTGTTGCTACAGGAGCAATCAGTTCTGTTGTTCTGTTTTGGTAGGCTTGACCTTCACCTTTATGCCTTACACTAGGCGAGGAGTCTTTTAGTAATGTTTGGCGTACCTTTAAAGCAAAGTCTTTGGTAGACTGGCCAAAAGTCAGACTTCCATGACAGGGAATCCCATATGTTACAATACTGCAGCAGTGAAGGCAAGGATATCTACTGTTATGGTGAGATTTTACATAACTGTACTTTGTTGTTGATGCACATGGGTGCATGTGTGAATTTGCAGATCCTGGCACTTGATGAGCAGGGACCATGGCTTTCTCTTTGTACAGCCTGATGAGGGAGACATCTGTGTGTCTCATGTCTCACTATAGATTCACCTATGACCAAGACATTGGCTATGAGGTGTTTTACCTTTGTTTGTTTTTATGTGTAGTGGGTTTTGGGACTGTCATGTGTGCAGAAGTTTTGCATTTGCAAGGTCTCTGCTCCTTGCGTACCTCTGCGTATGTGGGTTTATGTGTTGTTCACTTGGTTTCTTGAGTAGGTGAAGTTGTGCACGGACAACCTGCTTGTTATCTTGTTTGTTGTTATCTGAGACAGAGAGAGCATTTATTATAGACTCAGTGTATACTTGTAACTCTCACATATTGTATTCTAAGTTGTAGTATACATAGTTATCACTGTACATGAGGCCATAGAAACGTAGCTGTGTAAAAACACAAGTACCCTTATTAAGCATATTTAGATGGTCATTGTTAGCAGAACAATTGTGTGAGCAGCAACAACTGGGCCTGTCTATGAGGAACATAGGTCCCAAATCAGAGGCTGAAATAGGCTCCCACTGCATGTGAAGCAGTACTCCTCAATGACCCTGTTCAATGGCAACCTTGACTACTGGTTGGGTGATTGTACAGTTGCCTCTGAGTAGGCACCTATGTCCCTCATGGACAGGGCCAGCTGGTGCTGCTCATACACATGATCTGCTAAAAACAACCATCCAACTATGCTCAGTAAGGGTACTTGTGTTTTTACACAGCTAGGCTTATACACACCCTAGTACTAAAAGGCTATTAGCCTTATATGAACCTATGAAACTATGTGCCTATGCAGGCCTCACAACCTGTTGTCCCTCACATGGCCTGCTGATGTCATCTACTATAAGTTCACCTGCACTCTTATATAAATCAGACTTGTGCCATGGTGTGTGCATCAAGTACTGTGTTCTGTAGTCAGTGTACTTAGATAGACAGGAGTTCTGTTCTCACTGTAGTTAACTTGCTGTGTGTTTCTAGACAGAAGGGCTGAAGTGTGTATCTCCCAGTTACTTCTCCAGTGGCATGGATGGCCAGTACTTTGATACTTGCAAATGTCTACATATACTTTTCATGCAGGTCTTCCAAACTCTTGTTTCCCACATGGCCTGCTGATATAATCTACTATCAGTTTACCTGGAGACATGTATAAAACAGACTTGTGCTGTGGCATGTGTGTTAAGTATTGTGTTCTGTAGTTGGTGTATTTAGATAGATAGGGGTTCTATTCTCACTGCAGTCAACTTAGTGGGGGGTGAGCTGTTCATAGGTTTATAGGTTCATAGGTTGATACTAGGCTATCTGCCCTAGGGCATTTATAAGCCTAGCCAGAGTATGTTTGGCTTTCGCCACCCTTTTAGATTAGTTGACTGTGCCTCTGTATAGTAGGTCACAGAAGGTAGCCCTTTTAAGGTTTGTTTATTGTACCTCTATCAAGCAGCAACACAGAAGAGATCCCAGGGGTAAACTTACGATCTCCCATCCATTTGTCAAGATTTCTCTTGAAGAGGATCAGTGAAGGGCTCTGCCTGACATGGATTGGGATCTTGTTCCAGAGTGAGGGGAGCCTCTGGGATATGAACCTGTCCCTCCAACATGCCCTATTTATTTCTGTGCTGAGGTTCAGGTCCCTGGAGCGTGTAGATCTAAGGGATTTAGATTTCCTGAGGTGAAGCATGTCCATTAATTCTGGGTTGGACATGGCTTTATACGTCAGACACAGATCGCCTCTGAGTAGGCGGTACGCAACTGAGTAGAGCTGGAGTTTCTTTAGCCGAACTGCATAGGGCATCTGTTTGAGCCCCTTGATCCTCTTGGTGAGATACATTTGGGGTCTTTTCAGTTGCTGAAGGTGTCGGGTAAGGTACATCCCAAACGGGGCATTGTACTCAATTATGGGCCTGATATGTGATGAGTAGAGGGGCACAATGACCTCTCTTGATCTAGATGCGAACCCTTTCATGATAAGGTGGGCTGTATAGAAGGTCTTTCTAACCACTTTGGCAACGTGATTGTCAAAGGAGAGATTGCTATCTACTTGGGTCCCCAAGTCCCTAATTACTTCTTCCGTACTTAAAGGATTACCACCTATGTGGTAATTTGTGGGCACTTTGTTTTTTCCAAAGGGGATGACTATGCACTTTTTGGCATTTAGCTTTAGGCCATGGCTCTGGCACCAGTTATCCGTCTCTATGAGACCCTTTTGGAGGATGCTTGTGTCAGTTGCAGAGTCGATTATAGCACCCAGTTTGCAGTCATCTGCGAACTTGGTCAGCTATAGTCCACCCGTGTTAGCCTGTACCTCAGAGAAATATATACCGAACAAGAGATGTCCCAGGACTGAGCCTTGTGGGACACCACTTGTAACTGGTTTAGAGTCTGACATGGCAACTGCTATTCTGACCATGTGGGTTCTATCCCTGAGCCAGTTTGCAACCCATCTTGTGACACAGGGGTTGATATTTAAGCTGGTGAGCTTATTTATGATGCCCAAGTGGGGTATTGTGTCAAAGGCCTTTGTGAGGTCCAGGTAGGCTGTGTGGACTATCTTCCCTTCATCTATGGCTTTGGTAACTGTTTCAAAGAAGTCAACCAGGTTCAAGAGCAAGATCTGCCCTTAACGAAGCCGAATTGGGTAGGATCCAGTGTCTGGAGGTTCCCAACGTCTTTGTTTATGATTTCCATGATGATACTTTCCATAGCTTTGCAGACCAGGCTAGTCAGGCTTATAGGGCAATAGTTTCTGGGGTCTGTTGTGGCACCACCTTTGTGGAGTGGGACCACTGTTGCTGTACGCCATTCCTTGGGAACATATCCTGTAGTAAGGCTGAGATTGAACAGTGACTTTATATGAGGGTTTAGTTCTTCTTGGAGCTCGTGTAAGACGCAGCCCGGGGCACCATCTGGTCCCATTGATGCTGTGTTTTTAGCTTTGGAGATGGCAGCTCTCACCTGTGCATCTGTGATCTCAGGAAGGCTACACTCTGTTGGGATAGACATTTGCTCTTTGGGAGAAGTTTGCACTGAACCTTTCTGCCAGGATGTTGGCAATGTCTGTGGGTTCAGTGAATTTTTTGTCATTTTGCACTAACTCAGAGCATATCTGGGAGTTGCCTCCCAGGTTTCTGACATAACTAAAGAATGCCTTGTGATTATCTTTAGTGTCTTGTGCAATTTTTCTTTCAAAGCTGGCCTTAGAAGATTTTATGAGGGATCGTAGTTTCTTGCTAGTACTGATCAGTGACACCTTCCCTTTTTGGGATTTTGCTCTGTCATGTAGTAGCTTTCTTCTTCTGTTGTATAGCTTATTTATGGCTGGGATCCACCAGACAGGTCTCCTGCCTTTGGAGGAGTGAGTCTTGGTTTTATTTGGGATAGCATGCTCCATGCATTCCTGTAGGTGTCCATAGAATGCTTTTGTAAAGGATTCTGCATTTTGGGCTGTATTGTCCACTGGCCTGGGGGCTTTGAAGGATTCCACCTCAGTTTTGAGAAGTGTGAAGTTTGCTTTTGAGAAGTTCTTCACCATGGTTTCCTTGGCTAGGGGTGGGGATGGAATATGGATGTCCAGTGAAATTTGTTTATGGTCTGATCTTACCAATGAGGGGTATACCTCTGGTGTGGAACATAGAGACCCCATGTTGGTGATGACCAGATCCAGTATGTTTTCCCCTCTTGTGGGAGTGGTGGCCAGTTGTTCCATAGCATTTGAGTTTATAAATTCTAGGAACCGTTGGGCGAGGATGTTTGGGCTTGAGTAGTTTTCTCAATTGATGTTTGGGTAGTTGAAGTCACCCAATATAATAGTGTTTGGAGAGATCTTCATATTCTCCCGTGTTCTCAGGAAAGCCGAGTGAGGTTCCTGTGTTTGCGAGGGTGATCTGTAGCAGGCTACAAACTGAAAGGCAGTTTTGCCCACTGTTAGTTGCACATGGATGGTCTCTGAAGCTTTGTGCAGTGCCACTAGCCTGGAGGTATGGGTATCTTTGATAAATATGGATACTCCCCCTCCTTTTGTGGTTCGGTCCAAGTTTTGGGGCCGTAAAGCATGGTATGAAGTATAGCCAGGTAGTGCTGGGGTGCTGTTGGGAGCCTTGAACCAGGTTTCTGTTACTGCACAGATATCGATATTCTCCATACTGAGGAGAGACTCGAGTGTGTGCATCTTGAGGTTTAGACTTCTGGCGTTGAGCAGCATTACCCTTAGTTTTTTTTTCTTTGTGTTGTCTATGGGGGTGGGTTTGTCTTTTGAGCCTTGCCTAAAAAAGGCAATATGGGGGAGGCAAGAGCCTTAGCCAGTATTCGAAAATCCAGGGGTAACAGGTTCAAGCCGTCCCTAGGGAAGCAACGTGGCTTGTCGAGCATGTCATCCCAGGCTGACAGACACTGGATCCCCTTTGAATGACACCAATACTTTAGCCAATTGTTAAAATTGATCATTTTGTCTTTATACTGTGGCATCATTCTTGGTGAGGGTAAGATGCTACTCAAGGTCAGGGTCATACCGGCCTGGGCTACATGGTCAAAGAGCTCCTGTCATCTTTTTTCATGTAGTCCAGGGAGGTACGTCTCAGGTCATTCACACCAGCATGGACAATGACGGAGTCATACTTGTACTTGCTTTGGAGTGACCCAAGTGCTTGCATTATGTGGTGGATCTTGGCACCCGACAGGCAGCTTACAGTGACCTTCTCCTTGTTCAGCCTGGTGAGTGGGACGTCAGTGTGCCTGACAATAGAGTCACCTATTACAAGTGTATTAGATGTGTTGTTTAGCCTTAAGGGCTGTGACTGTGTGGCACACTGACTTTGTGAGCTATGTGCTACGTGAATATTGTTTCGTGGTAGGTGTTGCTTGAATGTCTGCTTTGGAGGTCTCTGCTGCTTAGGCAGATTTTTATTTAGAGCCTCCGAGTATGTTTTTGTGTGCTTATATGTTTGGTTTGCTGATGCAATAGGTCTATGTGAGACTGGATTTGTGGTGTGTGTGGTTACCTTCTCCTCCTGACAGGCTGTGCCAGTACTGGGTTGAGAGAGCTTAGCCTCCAGTTTGGCTATATAGTTGCAACTTTCACATATATTTGAGCTTGTTGGGAGGAGGAGAGGGTGGTCTGTATACATAAGGCAGTTGTAACATTGCCTCAAGATTCCCAGATTCACCAGCTGGACTGGAGAGTAAACTCATAACTGACCTTTGGACATGCCTGAATAATATAGGGAACTACTTATTGACTAATCAGAAAGAACCAATAGGGAGCAAGTGCTTTGAAGGAGTATAAGAGGATGTAGTGCTTTAGTTTGTGTTTACCTATGAGATTACTTATTTGAGCAAGTGCAGGGCTTTATAATGAGAATAGAGTGCTTAATTTAAGATTTAGAGCAGTTCTAAGGGAAAAAGTGAAGAGTAGACTTTGTGGAGCCGGGAATAGTTTAAGCTTGTTTAAGCGGCGCTGCCCAACGCTGCTCTGTGTGCAAGACCGCGCTAAAAGAGGGTTGCAGGGTTTTAAGAGATAGCGTTCAAGGAGTTTAGAATTGACCCAAAATGGCCAATAAAACTACAGCTTCTAGGCAGTAACCACTCCTACAGGGACAGGCAGGCTGTTAAGTGTTAACCACTGCCACTGGTGAACACGGAGACTTCCCTTTAGTCCAAGCAAGCACTGGCCTCCAAGAAACTTACAAACAGTTCAGAACAGCAAATCTGTAACTGAACTTTCTTAAATTTCAGAAAGTGGGGAAAAAGCAAGATTTATTTTTTCTTTTTTGTTTTAGTTTAAAGGTAGCAGAGATACACAAGTAGCAAAATAATCACAACAGTGCAATAAAAGACCCCACACTTGAGTGCTAGGCCAAAGTCAGGTAAAATGCAGTTTTAAGAGAAAAAACGATTTTAAATTAAGTGCAACACAGGAAGTGCAGTAAACAGGCTCTAGATGTGTTCTAAATACTGTTTCTAATACAGATATAAATTTTAGCAAGCTGGAAAATGCCGAAAAGAAGGTGGCAAAGCAGTAATTCTTAACAAAAAAGCAGAAGAAAATACTTAAAATCTCAAAAGTGGCTCCTTTCTCCTCTCAGCATTTTCTCCCCTTGGTAGGTGCTTCAGCAACAACTAACAAGCCTGGAAAGACGCCAAAACCACAAGGCAGCAGGGTTTTAAGAGATATAGATCAAGGAGTTTAGAATTGACCCAAAATGGCCAATAAAACTACAGCTTCTAGGCAGTAACCACTCCTACAGGGACAGGCAGGCTGTTCAGTGTTAACCACTGCCACTGGTGAACACAGAGACTTCCCTTTAGTCCAAGCAAGCACTGGCCTCCAAGAAACTTACAAACAGTTCAGAACAGCAAATCTGTAACTGAACTTTCTTAAATTTCAGAAAGTGGGAAAAAAAGCAAGATTTTTTTTCTTTTTTGTTTTAGTTTAAAGGCAGCAGAGATACACAAGTAGCAAAATAATCACAACAGTGCAATAAATGACCCCACACTTGAATGCTAGGCGAAAATCAGGTACAATGCAGTTTTAAGAGAAAAAAATTATTTTAAATTAAGTGCAACACAGGAAATGATTAAACAGGCTCTAGATGTGTTCTAAATACTGTTTCTAATACAGATATAAACTTTAGCAAGCTGGAAAATGCCGAAAAGTAGGTGGCAAAGCAGTAATTCTTAACAAAAAAGCAGAAGAAAATACTGAAAATCTCAAAAGTGGCTCCTTTCTCCTCTCAGCATTTTCTCCCCTTGGTAGGTGCTTCAGCAACAACTAACAAGCCTGGAAAGATGCCAAAACCATGAGGCAGCAGGGTTTTAAGAGATAGAGATCAAGGAGTTTAGAACTGACCCAAAATGGCCAATAAAACTACAGCTTCTAGGCAGTAACCACTCCTACAGGGACAGGCAGGCTGTTTAGTGTTAACCACTGCCACTGGTGAACACAGAGACTTCCCTTTAGTCCAAGCAAGCACTGGCCTCCAAGAAACTTACAAACAGTTCTTGACATTATAGAGAGCCTTTTACACCAGCATGTGGAACACTGTTATCTCCATACATTCCTCCCCAGACAATGTTGATCTCATCAGTTATAAAGTGTTGTTTGACACATGTCAAGTCAGACTTCAGCAGTGGCACTTGCATTAAGTACTGTTTTCTGCAGTCTGTGCTCTTAGATAGGTAGGGGTTCTATTCTCATTGTAGTCAACTTGGGGGGATGTTGTTGCTTCACATTACAGAGAGCCTTTTACACCAGCATGTGGAACACTGTTATTACCATATTCTCTTCCCCAGACACTGTTGATGTCATCAGCTATATTACATTTTTAGATATGCAGTATTTCAACCAGAGCAAATTCAGAGACTGGCCTGGAGGCCAGGCAGAGGTCGCATCATCTTATACAATAAAGTTTACAGTGACATGGCTTTTAATCTATCCACATATATTATGACATGGTGTGTAGGCCCTGTGTTATCTTGAGAAAGCCCAGTGATTTCTCCAGCTGCTACATGTCAAATAAAGTATATGTAAAAGAGAGCATTATATTCTATAAGTGCTGTAATGCAGTTTGACTGCAGCACTGTCATGCAGTCCTAAGTTGTCAATATGATGGTGTGCCTTATGATGTGCACAACATAAGCTTTCAGTAGCAGTTTGGACACTTGGTGGTCAAAGTTCAAACTGCTATCTAAATTTGTTCTCAGTGTTTGTATCACTGGGTTTCTGCATAGTAGGACTGCTGTCAATGCTGTGATTAACATGAAACTCCAATTTTCAGATGGGCAACATCACAAGCACACATTTCTGCATACATTTGTAGATTGTGTGCCTTTGTAACCATTCAGTTGTGTGTATTAGCTGTTCCTGTACTGTGTTATCACCATTGGCAGACTCAATGATTGCACAAAACATGCAAAATCAGCAAACTTGGTAAGCCAAAGGCCATCTACTTCAGTCTGTACTGTCGAGAAATACAGTTCAAACAGTGAAGGGCCAAGCACAGATCCCTGGGGATTGCCAGTGGTGACAGCTCTACTGGTACAGGTTGATTTAGCAACTGTCACATCACGTGTTCTGTCAGTAAGCCAATTGTCTACGCATCAACTGACATAAGGCTTAATCCCCAGCTTGGGGTTTTTGTCAATGAGACCTGCATATGTGATTGTGTCAAAACCCTAGGGCAGATCACAATAGGCAGTATGCACTGTCTTACCTTACTCCAGGCCTTTCACATGGAATCAATATGCTGTGACAACATCACAGATTACCTATGGTGTGACCACACATATACACCTTCCTGAAATGGTAGAATACACAGTTTAACACACCCTCC
Source organism: Protopterus annectens (assembly GCF_019279795.1). NCBI lineage: Eukaryota > Metazoa > Chordata > Ceratodontiformes > Protopteridae > Protopterus > Protopterus annectens. Next base: position 1,678,950,119 of record NC_056735.1, on the reverse strand, counting down.
ACACTGCCTATGTTCCCGTACAAGGTTGGACATCAACTTACATCCATCAGTGTTGGGGGGACAGCACCTGATGCATGCATGTATACAGACATCTTGACTCTCCTAACTCTGAGATACACCGACATGTCATCATGGACCTCTTCTACATGTATACTAGTAATATTCCAGGTGTATGAACAGACCTGTGTGAGTTGTTACTGCTACATCAGGTCCATTACAGGTGATATATGTCCTGAAAGAGGTCATCAAGGGCATGCATGATGACAACAGTATCATCTTATGGAACTTGAACAGATAAAGGCATTTGACAAAAAGTCACAATGCAGTATTCAATCAATACTGTCACATGTGGCCAGAAACAGCTATATCAGCAAATGGTTAGACCAGTATATAACATATATGGCATCACACTATTTTGAAATGTGTGATGTGACATATATCTCAGGTCCAGTGATCAGGTCAGTACATCAGAAGTGCACGAACCAAAAAGAAAAGATAAAACTGAAGACCACAGACGAAGAATCCACTTAAAACACCAGTTTATTGCACCTCTAGCGCTTCGGCAACCGCCTTCAAGGAGTATAAAACATCAAATAACTTCACAGTTTATATACCCTAATACATCTAACAATTAAACAAGCAGCCTAAACCAATTAATCAATAAACATTAAAAAATACTTAATACTACTTTCTCATCAGATAAGAAGCCTCCAGTTGCATTCCACATTCAGACCCTGAGGAAATAAAAAGTGTCATATTTAAAAATGAAAATACTTTCTTTATATAACAGCTTCTTTTTATACAAATCATCAGAAAATACACCCTTCATAATATGTTCTAAGATAGTGGCTTGTAACCCATTTGGATTAGAATTATGAGCCAGCATAAAATGTTTAGCAACAGAGCTATCTTCTTTATTATTTATAATATTCCTGACATGCTCCTGCAGTCTAGTTTTAAACTTCCTTTTACTTTCTCCTATATATACAAGGTTATATGGACATTTCAACACATAAATAATACCTTCAGTATTACAGCTATATATATTTTTAACCTTAAATACATGGCCATTTATATACTTAAAAGTTGGAACAATATAATGACATACATTGCAATGACCACAGTGTAAAGTTCCTAGTCTCTGCATGGTCCTATATTGCAATGTCTCAGTGGGATATTTAAATTTATTATGTACCGAGATATATTTTAAATTCCTACCTCTACAAAACGAAATATCTAAAGATCTAGACAATAATTTTTTTAGGTCCATTGATCTAAACAAAAAATTCCAGTAGTGTTTAACAATATCTATTAAAACATCACTGAAAACACTATATGTAGAGACAAAATAAACTAATCTTTTCTCTTGATTTTTAACATCTAACTTATACCCCTTACTTCCATACTTATAAGTACCAACTTTATGTTGTTCATTAATAACCTTATCTGTAGCTGTTTGAATACTAGCTTCACTATAGTCCCTCAATCTAAACATCTGACTAGTCACACTAATTTCTTTAAAGAAGTCCATGTCAGCATTACATAGCCATCTAAGTCTCATACATTCCCCATAGGGCAAGGAGACCAAAGTATGAACTGGATGACAGCTAGTCCCCATCAAATACTGTTTAGTATCAGCAAATTTTCTCTGCACAGACGTACGTAAAGTATTGCTGTCCTCCAAAATCAGATGTATATCTAAAAAAGTTATATCTTTGCCCATCTGTATGTCATCAAAGGAAAGTCCAAATCTATTATGTTGCATAACTTCTATAAACTGACCAACATAAGATATTCCGCCTTTACAAATAAAAACAAGATAATCTATAAAACGAAAATAACTAAGTACATAATTTAACAAAAAATCTATATGATATAACCATTCTAACTCATATAAACCCATCATCAGGTTGGCATACATGGGGGCAAAAGATGCCCCCATGGCAGTGCCCTTGATCTGTCTGTATATTTGTTCATTAAACATAAAAAAAAAATATTATTCAAATAAAATTCCAATATTTCAATAATATAATACGTTACTGGACTATCACCCAAAAAATATTTTACTGCTTCTAGTCCAAACTGACACTGTATGTTAGTATACAAACTAACAACATCAACACTTATAAAAAACATACCTGCACTCCATTGTATTTTAAATAATTTTTTCCAAAAAATCAAAAATATCCCTAATATAACTAGGGAATAAATATTCATGCAAAAATTTCCCAATATTAGATAAAAAATATTTTGAGCAGATACAATAAGCCTACCAGGTGGGTCAACCCCATTTTTATGAATTTTTGGAAGACAGTATTAAACTTTTTATCTTTGTCATTTTGTGAAAAATATTTTAACCTCACTCCCTTAGATATAAGGGTGTCAAAATCATTCATAGCCTTAATATATTCATTTGTATTACTCTTAACATAGGTATTGGTATCATCCAGATGTGTCATACACATTTTATAATATTGAGCAACATTCATCACCACTATCTTACCATCTTTATCAGATGGTTTAATAATACGATGTTCATTATTCGCTAATGCCTGTAGTTCCTTCCATTCCTTTTTATTTAAGTTATATAACAACTTATGCTTATACTGCATAAAATCACAAAAAGCATTTTCTACAGCAAAATTCAACATTTGAGAAAAACACTTTATATGTTCATGTTGGTATGGAGGAATAAAATCACTTTTGCTCATTATTTTGTCAGTTTTTAACAAACTATAGGCATTGTAGTCACTTGCATAGTCAAAGCATTCCTCAGGATCAGATACACAAGAATAAAAACTGTTCTCTAAACTATCAGATTCTAATCAACTACCACCTTCCTTATACTGGTTATTGGCAAAAATATATATTAAATGTATCTTCCTACAAAGTCTAAAAATATCACACTTAATTCATGTAACAGAGGCAGCACTGTGGGTATATATTTAAGGTCTGTGGTCTTCAGTACATCAGAGGTGTCTACTAGGCCCTTGCCAGTTCCTTGGTTATGTAATGGACATCAGAGATGGCATACAAATACTGTGTCCAACAGCTGCCTGAAGGACTACAGCTTGTGGGCAGTCATCAACTTAAACTGCAATATTAGTATAATACACACAGTATCAACACATACCTGAGACTGCTGCCACAGCCATGACAACACCAAATTGATGTGACACATAGAGGGATGTGTTGCATCAGGAACAGACACAACACCTAAGTGTAATGTGGACATCACACCAATAGGTATGTGACCTGTTTCCTGTGGTAGAGGGTAAGTGTACATCCATCAGCATCAAACCACTCAACTGCCCAGATTGTCACAGAATGTCCAGATTTTTGCCTCATATTTTTGGTCTGTCACACTTAAAATTTATGATTTTGTAGTAAATCACTGAGAGCTGAAATCACTAAATAGTGACATAAATTTGAGTTTCAGACTTCATAGCTTTGAGAAAAATGCATGCTAATACAAACTGTGTTACTATAACTGTCTAAGTTTGTAGGCTCAGTATTTAAACTCTGTCACTATTTGTGGGCCTTTGTCCACCCATTATTTTAGACTTTGTCCAGATTTCTTCCATGAAGAGGTTGCAAGGTATGACCAGCATATGGTCACAATGTTGACTCCTCCTTTGACTGTAACACAAGTATTGGGTATGTGAAGGGCATGCACATTAGTGGGCATACTAACGTCATGGTTTCCAGCCTTCATTGCACCAATAACTGAGTACAATGCACCCTTCTCCATGTACCTTCTTACACATGTTCCAGTGATGTGCAAATGAAATGTACCACTTTTGTCACACTGCACTGTCACACAGCTTATTGTCCATACCTAAGTATTCTTTCTGTGGAACATACATGGCTGTCTGATAGTGCGGAACATTAATCATATTATTACACCAGATGCATGTGTGCTACCTGTCAGTGTATGTGCAGTGTCATCTGTTATCACTCCACATCACATATGTTCTGTCAGAGGCATGGAATTAGTGGTGGAGACCTCTGCTGACAGTACAGTCATATTCAGCTATATCGTTTTGCACAGCTTCCCAATATGCACCCTACCTTAATTGTATGTCAGATCCCTGATAGATGTCCTCTGGATAATCCATGTAAGGATGCTTATCTCACACACACATCCTCCCTATTTTTATGTCACTTTGAGTGACAGTCACAGACAACACATTTTCACTGTACAGTCCTTACTGTACTGTATAGATATGTGATGGTGTTGCTGCTACAACCATCTTCCATTGACATGCCCTCCTCTGCTTTACATGTGCGGGAGTTTCACCTGTACTCCTTCCCTGTGTTCATTCCTACAATTCATCTGCGTATCCCTATTCAATACACACATGTCCCCTGGGTGAACATTTTTCATTTCAGTCTCATGTCCTGTTACAGATCATTAATTCAGCTTCATTACAGAATAGCAGGAATGGGATATCACAATACTCTGCACTGTGTTTGGACAATATACTTCACATTCTTACCTCTCAACTGTCCAAGATGTCCAGATGTTTTTCTTATTGAATATGTGGCTTTCTGCCATATCACTGGGATGATATCTGGACTGCTGAGACTCAATATTACAGACATTTGTGTGTGCACCTCTCAACTGTCCTGATCATTACAGAATGGTCAGTTTTTTGTGTCATATTTGTCATCTTTCCCTTATTACTTGTTGTTTTCCAGGCAAATCAATGGCATGTCATTGCAGAGCATAGTCATTAATTGATGACTGACATTTGAGTTTCAAACTTCATGCTCCTCAGAAAGTTCATGCTAATGTACAACCTATACAGTCTATCAACTTTATAAGTCTGGAAATGGAAATTTGACAATCTATCCCATTCTGGCCCTTTGTACCCCCATTTTATGGCTTTGTCCACATTTCTCACACTAAGAGGTTGAGAGTGTTACATTCACATTCCCATCTGACATCTCTATCAAATCTGTCCATATTACTGGTTATTTGTCATCTCATTAAGTTGGCCTCTGTGCAGATATGTTGCACTAACAAAATGACAGCCATTTGTACAGCCATACCTCTCAACTGTACAGATTTCTTCAGAATGTCCAGATGTTACCTTATGTTTTGCTCTATTTCGCATACAATTGTGTTTTTCTGGCAAATCATTGTTAAAGTATTGAGGGTTGAAGTCAGAAAACAGTAACAGACAATTGAGTCTCAGACTTCATACCCTTCTGACAAATCGTGGGAATGAAAAACCTGTTATTCTATCAACTTTCTAAGTTTGTAAGAGTAATATTTAATAAATGTGTCCCTAGCATACCACTCAACTGTCCAGATTTTTGCAGAATGTCCAGCTTTTTGTCTCCTGATCAAAGTGACTAAATAATGATATGCCTTTGAGTTTCAGACTTCATGTCCTTCAAACAATGCATGCTAACACAAATGCTGTTACTCTAGCAACTTTCTACTTTTATAAGAGCAATATATAACATATGTCCTTCTATTTGACTCTTTGTCCTCACATTATGTCATGCTTTGTCCAGATGTCTTGCCCTAAGAGGTTGAGAGGAATGATCTGCATGTGCATAACTATGGAGAGATAACGCAGATAAATAGTACTATATTATCAGGGAGAGATAACAGTAAAGAGATAATAGACCAGTTACTAACTGAGAAAAGCTACAGGAAGGTAATTGTTCTTCTGTGTCATTTATACTGTTCAATGATTCAAAAATTTAACAGCCTTTATGTTTTCCCTAAATAAAAGGTCCCACATGTCTAAGCAGATAAATAAATTATCCATTCATTTTGACAATTGGTTAACTGGCATTTATTTAAAAAATTTACACCCAGACTATACTTGCAATTGGTAAAATTTCTACAAGGGTTCCTACTCATCAGATGCTGTCTGTCTAGTGTGCTCTGAATTCCTCTCTTAAATAAATTTCTCGTAAAAATAAAATGTCTGAAGGATTTACCTATAGTATAAATGAACTTGCATTATATTGCATTTATTGCTGACATACATTGCCAAAAAACATGACTTACAATCAGAATCTAACAATCCTAGATAAACTGATGGGCTAGGTTTTTAGAATATTTACTGATTCTTCGTTAGTCAAACAGATTCTTTGGACTTTTTTAACAATTTATGGTTTGGGTATGCTGTCACATGTGTGAGGAGGGTGGCAACTATCAGACTTTAATAATGAGTTCTTGCTAAACGGTTATCTGTACAGAGAAGGTACAATGGCACCATCCAAAGTGATTGCTATTGATACATCTACAAAGAATATAATAAAACTGTAGATGACTGTATACTCATGCCCCGTTTTTTAAAAGTCATTCATCCATCAATACCTTTAACGACCAGTTTATTTTGTATTTCTTGGTGTCTGCAGTTTTTCCTCCCCAGACTTCTAATGACTATCACGGTAAACAAAGGCAAATAAAGAGTCACCTGTCAAAGTGAATTGGTGATTTATTTTGCCACTTGCACCAAGATGTTCAGAACTGACATCACTGACCACTTAAACGCTAAATGAAGCAAAACACCAAGTAATGCACTTTACAAACATAAACTGGCACATCCAGAAGTAAAGCTTATGCTTACAGATATTGGTAAAGTAATCAGCTATTATACCAAAAGCTGCGATGCCACAGTGGTAGCGTTGTTGCCTCACAACAAGAGGTTCTCCTGTTTGATTCTCAGCTGGAGTGCCTTCTGTGTGGAGTCTGCATATCCTCCCCATAGTTAAGTGGCCTCTGAAAGACATGTATGAATAGGCGTACCTTCATTGAAGGTTAGGTGTTGGGCTGGCAACTTGGCACCATAAAAATCAACTGCCAATCATTAGTAGATCGGAGTTCCAATGTGGTGACCCCTAAATGGGAAAAGCTGAAAAGAAAGACAATCAGCTATTATACCAATGGCACGATATTCTTTCAAAAATTAAATAAATATATTTCTCATGGTTTAAATGGGGTTATTAATATTCAGGATATAATAATGACACATGCTGAAAAATGATTATGTTTCTAATAGCATGTTTATTAAGGTGCAGCTCTCTATGCAAGTATATCATCTTTCTTCTGGTTAGGAGTTGCCACAGCAGATCATCTGTCTGTTCATGATTGGCAGTGGAGTTATATGGTGTTGAGTTGCCAGCCTTGTGCCCAACCTTCCACAGGAAGCACACACTCACACCTAGGGCCAATTTAGAGTGTCTAATCAACCTACAGCATATCTTTGGCAAACCCATGCAACCACAGGGAGGACATGCAGACTCAACACAGAAAGCACCCCAGCTAAGAATCAAACTGGAGAACTGCTTGCTGTGAGGCAGCAGTGCTAAACACTGCACCACTGCAGCTGCCTGCAAGTAAATCATCTTTAATGAGTGATATAATTTTATATGCAATTATACTAGTGGCCACTAGATGGTAACATTACATTAATTTTACACACATGATGACACAACTAATGGCAGAGAGTAAAGTATTTAACTTAATTCTAATAGATTTTTAGATTTCTTCAAAAGCCATATGATACAGTTTAAAATGTATATAAGGTCTAGGCTACGATTAAAGGTTTTACAAACTGATAAAGGCAGTGCTAGATTCTTCATGGGAATGAATTATTTATAAAAAAAATGTAACCAAAACAACTTCCACAAAATTACATACTCAACAGCTGTAAAAAAACAAACACTGCACAAAATGTCACAGAAACATATTTTAATCAGGTTTGAGCGCTTTCTGATTAAGTTCTGTATGGCTTAGAACAAAATCACTCAGACTTGTTTAAAATACGGTTTTGTGACGCTCTGTGCTGCATTTCTTTGTGTTTTATGCAAAAAAAATAAATAAATAAAAAATAAAAAATAATGCCAGTTTGCCCAAAAAGCTGCAATTGTTATTAAAGGATATCTGTGTATTTCAGAAAGCCATGTTCTTTAATGATATTATTTAAGTCTGTGAGTTGGCTAGGAAGTGAAACTGGAGATCAGTTCTATTTTCAGAAATGCTGTGGTGATTCATTTATAAAGACTGTAGTAATATAGAATTGTTGCTAAACAGTGGCTCTCTGGAAACAGAGCCCATATAATTAAAAGTCTGTGATTATCTTTACATTGTTATTCGTATGCTGCTTTAGTTCCACGTGAATAAGTGACTCATAGATTTAGAAATGGCTCATTTTGCAATTTTGCATCTGAGAGGGCAGAGAAGCATGCTACAGCTGCAGATTTGTGAGAAAGGACGCACTGGAAAAGGAAAGGTTTCTCAATGTTTCATCATAAGAGAATGGATGCTGTTTCAGCCCGATACTCAAAGCCTAGACTGTTTTACTTTAATAGATATGAGCTGTAAAAGTGTTGCTATAACATGAACCTAACATATAGAGGCCATGGTCATTTTATGTTATGCTGATTGGGGTGGGGGGTGCATAAGATTTTAACAAATTTCCCCAAAGTAAAGTATTAACATTAGTCAATATTAGCAGACATAAAGAAAAACATTTATTTTTTCAAATAGTGACATATGTGTACATGTATATTAAAATTACACAAATACATAAAAATACACTTGTATTAATCAATTTACATATCCATATAAATACCTAATCTATATATATATCTAAATACATAATTATATATATATATATATATATATATATATATATATATATATATATATATCTATACACACACACACACACGCGCGCGCACACATACACATATATATAGATATACTGTAGATATATATAGATACATATACAGCTATATACATATACATATAGGTCCTCTTAAAGTTGAAGACCCAAAAACTCCAATTTAAAGAAGAAAAAAACTCTTCTACATTGAGTTGCCATAAATATAATAGCAGCGAGTTACCGTTGTAATACCACATGCAAACAGCTTCAGTCTTAACTGTAAACACAGAATTAGCATTCATTTCTAAATGTAGGCACTACACAACCAACTCCTAACATCTTACACCAGGGGAAGTAGTTCCAACTCTGAAATATATCTATATCTATATATAAATATATATATATATATATATATATATATATATATATATATATATATATATATATACAGCTACCAAGTTTCAAAACTTCAAAACCCATATGGCTGAGACCATGTAATCGAAGATTTGAAACTTTGAACACTCTGAATTGAAATTGCCATACAGCACGGAACAGGAGATTAACCATTTTCCTCGCTGTAGTGCAATTTCAGAGTTGGTGTATTTAAGTAGCAGGGGGTGTGGAGGAGTGCAGGGGAGCATACCCCCCTTGCAGAAACATAAAGGTGAAGCTTTTTCGTTAGGTTTAGTGATTTTGTTGTAGTTTCGAAGATTCAAAACTTCAATCATATGGTCTCAGCCATATGGTTTTGAAGTTTTGAAATTTCAATAAAACAACATAGGCCCATATATGTGTGTGTATGCATATATATATATATATATATATATATATATATATATATATGTCTAAAGACATGCTTCTGGAGCATTTCTCCCTGGGCCTCCGCTGAAAACAGGATCTATGGAACCTAGTCGGACTTTCCCAGTCAACAAATGTAAAATAAATAAATATATATATATATATATATATATATATATATATATATATATGTTCGTGTGTCTACTTTGACCAATCGAAATTAGGGTCTATATTCATAGGTAGGTACTAGACTATTAGCCCTAGGGCCTATATAAGCTGAGCCAAAAAGGTACCCTGGCTTTCAGCACCCAAGAAAATTATCGATTTTAAATCAGCGAACACTTAAAAAAGCGAACGCTGATTTATCGACCCTCTTTAAGGGAAAGCTCAAAATTCTGGGTTGTTTTGGGACTTTGCCATCTCCTCCACTGTGGTGAGATCTTCGAGTTGTTATATTTAAGTAGGGGGTGTGTGAGGGGCACAGCCCCCCACATCGGGTGGTGCTGTGGTAGAAGCCCCCCACTTTATTTACTGTTTTGAAGTTTTTTGGGTTTTTTTTGTGGAACAGCGATTTTTTTCCCTGGGGAAAAAAAAAATCACTGTTCAAAGTGTTCAGGATTTTGAGCTTTTGCTTAAAGAGGGCCGATAAATCAGCATTCACTTTTTTAAGCAATCACTGATTTAACATAGAACCCGAAATTACACTTCTTCGAATTTCACTTACCAGACTCCACTTCTCCAAAACATCATTAAACCAAAAGCATGGACAGCCAAAATCCTTTCCCTTTGAAAGGAAACACTTGGCCACTATATAAAACCTCCTCAACAGACCAAAACTAAACCCCCATGCCCCCCCATACTCATGTTACTTAAATATACCAACTCCAAGATCACACTACATTGAAAAAAGGGCGAAGTTCACTGGGGTGGCCAAGTGGTTCCTTTCACAGGGAAAGGATTTCGGAAAGGAGTTTGGGTAAGTGAAATTCAAAGAAGTCTAATTTTGATATATATATATATATATATATATATATATATATATATATATAAATATATATATATATATATAAGGAGTTTGGGTAAGTGAAATTCGAAGAAGTCTAATTTCGAGATATATATATATATATATATATATATATATATATATATATATATATATATATGTAAGCTGCAGTGGTGCAGCGGTAGCATTGTCGCCTTACAGCAAGAGGTTCTCCTATTTAATTCTCGTCTGGAGCGCCTTCTGTGTGGAGTCTGCATGTCATCCCCGCGGACGAGTTGCGTTCGAAAGACATGCGTGAATGGACGTGCCTTTGTTGAAGGCTGGGTGTTGAGTTGGCACCGTAAAAATCTACTGCCAATCATTAGTGGAGTTCCGCTGTGGCGACCCCTAACCAGGAAAAGCCGAAAGAAGAACTATATATATATATATATATATATATATATATATATATATATATATATATATATATATATATATATATATACATGTATATATATATATATATATATATATATATTGATCCTATTTAAGTGAACTTCTAATTTCATATAGCCGAAACCATATGATCGAAGTTTTAAAACTTTGAACACTTAAACTGAGATCTCCATACAGCGTGAAACAGGAATATTCCCTTTTCCTCGCTGTAGTGCAGTCTCAGAGTTGGAATATTTTAATAGCAGAGGTGGGTGCAAGGGGGGGCTTGCCCCTGCATATATGTGTTTTAATTTGTTTATGTTTTTTTTTTCTTTTTTTAATGTTCGAAATTCTGAAACTTCGATCATATGGTCCCATGGTTCCCATTACCAAATTTTGAAATTTCAAAACATCGAACCTCTGATTGCCGAAGCCCAGAGGATCAAAGTTTTGAAATATTGAAACCAAAAAAAAAAAATAATATATATATAGATATATATATATATATATATATATATATATATATATATATATATATATATATCCAAATGCTAAAAGTTATAATTTCACATTTTTGTAGCCCCCATACCCCCTGTTCCTGCACTTAAATATACCAACTCCAAGATCGCACTACAGTGAACAGTGCAATAAAGTTCCCATTCTGCACTGTATGTCGATCTCCATTGACAAGTTTTGATATTTCAAAACCTTGATCCTGAGGGCTTCGGTAATCAGAGGTTTGATGTTTTGTAATTTCAAAATTTGGTAGTGGACCTATAGATATATATATATATATATATATATATATATATATATATATATATATATATATATATATATATATATATATATATATATATATATATATATATATGTATATGTGTGTGTGTGTTTACCATTGTACAGATTTTCGCAGAATGTCCAGATTTTGCCTCATAATTTTGGTCTATTTCTCATAAAATTATAAAATTGTGGTTTTTCTGGCAAATCACTGGAAAAGCATTGAGGGTTGAAGTCAGAAAAGAATAGACACTTGAGTTTCAGACTTCATACCCCTTAGAAAATTCATGTTAATGCAAAACCTTTTATTCTATCAACTTACTTAAGTTTGTAAGAGCATTATTTAAAAAGTGTCCTATTTTTGGGTCTTTGCCCCCCCCCCCCCATTACTTATGGCTTTGCCCAGATTTCTTGCTTTAAGAGGTTGAGAAGTATGGTTTAAACCAAAGAATAAAAAGATCACATGGACAAACTATTCAATAAAACACTGCAAGAAAAATCTATCCAAGCTAGAGTCTTCACCATGTAAAATCTCCTGTAGTGGAGGCTAATGGGATTTATGCAAACAACCCCTTAAGGGCATACCAGTGTTTCAGCTATACACACATACACACACACACACACACACACACACACACACACACACACACACACACACACACACACACACACATATATATATATATATATATATCTATATATATGAAATTTTGCGTGTGTGTGCGTGTCTATACATATATATCTATATCTATATCTATATCTATATATATATATATATATATATATATATATATATATATATATATATATATATATATATATATATATATATATATATATATATATATATATATATGTATATATATCATTGGTTCATAGGTAGGTACTAGGCTATCGGGCCAAGGGTCTAAATAAGCCTAGCCAACAAGAGTCCCTGGATTACGCCACTCAAGAAAGTTATTTTGCTGTGCCCTTGTTGTGATCCCTGGGGTGTATTTCCTATTTCCCATCCACTCATCAAGATTCTTCTTGAAGAGTGCTAATGAGGAACTTTGCTTGACATAGATGGGTAGCTTGTTCCAGAGTATGGGAAGTCTCTGGGAC
>NC_056735.1:1678927384-1678932384 GCF_019279795.1 Protopterus annectens | reverse complement strand
TGGAACTGTGGGTATCTTTCTTTCACATTGCTCTCATTTCTGCCTGCAAATCCTGATATTTTATGACTAAATGTCTCTGTATGTGAGACACTGTAATCGCTACGTGTAGTAATTTCAATGCTAAATGCTACTTTTGTCTTTTTTTCATGGACTACTAGATCTGGAGTTCTTGCATCTATTTTTTGAACTGCTGATAAAGGGTGACCCATGTGATGTACACTTCAACATTCTCTATAATGCTTTGCGGTTGGTGTTTCCAGTGCTTTTTAGTTACTGCTATATTGCAATGTTTGCACAATCCCCAATGCAACAATCTTGGCACATTATTGTGCCTTTCAGTGTGCTAGCCATCTGCCATGAGTGTATCAGCAACAAGGTATGCTTCCGTTTCCAATTATTTTTTACAAAACCTACATTTGTCTGTTTTTGCTACATGTTGACTGGAATTTGTAAACCATCTTGTATGAAGTCCACTGTCCTGGGCTGCCCTTATTAACCTTTCATGCTTTAGTTTCAACTCACCTTTCCTTAACCATTTCTGCATCAAATCCTGATCAATATGAGGTTGCTTCAAGAAATCTATATACTTGATGCTATATTTATGGCTTTTCCGCATTTCTTTCCTTCTCATCTGATCCTTTTCCTTATATTCTTTCTTTTGTTTTTTTTTTGTTTTTTTTTTTGGCATTTTCAGTTGCAGTCTAATTTATGATTTTTGTCTACTTCCTCTCCTCATGTTTAAAACTGTCGCTGTGTTTGTATCTGGTGAGGTCAGCAAATATGTATGCAGTCCCACAACTGCAGACCTATACATGCAATCAATTTCAAGGAGGCCCATATCTCCTTCAGAACTTGAAATATATAATCTTGGTATAACACTCATTTTTGAATACCACTTGATAAGCATGAAGCACTTTTCTTGTTTTTCTGTCCAACTTATCCAATACCATGCATGGGGCCAGTCAATTACACCAAAACTTTAAGTTAAAACAGGAAGAGCAAATCAGTTTATAGCTTCAACGTTATTCCTAGATGTCAAGACTGTTTTCAATATAAGTATTCCGAATAATTCCTTAGAGTTTTATTTGCATTTGTTCATGTTTTATTGTTGATCCTTCATCAGTTCCCAAATATTTACACACTTCCTGCTCAAGTTTGTTTACATCATTTTCCTGTCCCAGATTGATATTTTTTGGTACTGTGAGTTTCTGCCTTTCAACATTGCATTTGCACATTTATCAAGAAGAAATGCCATTCTTATATCATCTGAGAAAATTTTAAGCACTTACAGTTGTGTTTTTAACTCTTCATCTGATGAGATATACAATTTTAAGTCATCCACAAAAAGTAGATAAGAAATCTTTAAGCAAGTTTGTTTTATGTGAGCCAAATTGTAACCAAAACCTAATCTGTTAAGTAAACAGTTTAATAGGTTAAGGGTAAGACAGAACAACAGTGGTGACAAAGAATCACACTGAAATATTATCCTTTGAATTTTTATCCTTGTGATAATAATTTGCCTTTTGTCATGGCTTAATTGCAAAGTGGTTTGCCACAGTTTCATGTTCACTGTAATGTAACTGATCAAAGTAGGATGTATCTTATGATATGTAAACACTCATTTATCTATGAATGTGGGATGCTGTCAAATTCTATTTTGTAATCTATCCATACCATACTTAGAGTCTTCCCCTTTTTACAATTCTCCATTACAACTTTATTTAGCAGCAAATGATACTTCCATTTGCAAATTCTGGGCTTCTTACATAAGAGTAACAATACCTAATTTCCTCTTGATTTAATTTCTCCAAATCATTCCTCTCATTGTTTAATATGTTATATAAACAAGTCTGTTAGGGGAAAATATAAAAAATAAAAAACATACAATAAGCTGGTTACATAAGTGTGCACACCCTTAAACTAATACTTTGTTGAAGAACCTTTTGATTTATTTACAGCATTCAGTCTTCTTGGGTAGGAGTCTATCAGCATAGCACATCTTGACTTGGCAATATTTGCCCGCTCTTCCTTGCAAAAGTGCTCCAAATCTGTCAGATTGAGAGGGCATCTCTTGTGCACAGCCCTCTTCAGGTCACCCCACAGATTTTCTATTGGATTTAGGTCTGGGCTCTGGCTGGGCCATTCCAAAACTTTAATTTTCTTCTGGCAAAGCCATTATTTTCTTGATTTGGATGTATGCGTGGGGTCATTGTCATGTTGAAAAGTGACATTTCTCTTCATAGGTTCATATGTTCATAGGTGTGTACTAGGCTAATGGCCCTGGAACCTTTACAAGCCTGACCCATACAAGTGCCCTGGCATCGTGCTGCCCAATGTTAGTTCCCAGTGCCTTTATCAAGTAGCGCCACTGGAGTGACCCCTGGGATGAACTTTCTATTACCCATCCACTCATCAAGATTTCTGTTGAAGAGGGACAGCAAGGTGCTCTGTTTGACATGTATTGGAAGTCTATTCCAGAGCATGGGCAGTCTCTGGGTCAGGAACCTGTCCCTCCAGCATATTCTGTTGATTGTCGTAATGAAGTTGAGGTCTTTGGAGCATGTGGTATGGAGGGATTGGGATTTCTTTAGATGCAGCATTTCTAACAGAGTTGGGTCAGACATGACTTTGTAAGTCAAGCAGAGATCACCTCTAAGTAGGCGATACAAAACAGAGAATAACTGAAGTATTTTGAGTCTGTCCATGTAGGACATGTGTTTAATGCCTAGGATCCTCTTCATCAGGTACTTCTGTGGCCCCTCCAGCTATTGCAGGTGTCTAGTGAGGTACATGCCAAATGGGGCATTACACTCGATGATTGGTCTAATGAGGGAAGAGTAGAGAGAGATGATGACCTCTTTCTTCCTGGATGCAAAACCCTTGGTAATGAGATGGCCCACATAGAAGGACTTTCTGACCACAGTGGCAATGTGGTGGTCGAAGGAGACGTTGCTGTCAACCTGCATTCCTCGATCTCTTATAACACCTACAGTGCTTAGTGGGCTACAATTGATGTGGTAATTAGTGGGAACTGAGTTTTTACCAAAGGGGATGATGACGCATTTTTTGGCGTTAAGCTTAAGGCCATGGTTTTGACACCAGTCATTTTTGTCAGTGAGGCCTTTCTGTAGGATGTCTGCATCACTTGGGAAGTTAATAATGGCTCCCAGCTTGCAGTCTTCTGTGAACTTGGTCAGCCAGAGTCCCTTTGTATTGGCCTGGATTTCTAAGAAGTAGATGCTGAACAGGAGAGGACCCAGGACCGATCCCTGTGGGACTCCACTCATGACTGGTCAGCAGTCTGACTTGGAGTCCGCTACTTTAACACTGTGTGCTCTATCTGTGAGCCAATTTGCAACCCACCTAGTGATATAGGGGTTGATGCCTAGTTTGGTGAGTTTATCAATAATTCCCGAGTGAGGAATGGTATCAAAGGCCTTGGCCAGATCGAGGTAGGCTGTATGCACTGCCTTACCTTCAAGCACAGCCCTGATGACTATCTCAAAGAAGTCAACCAGGTTGAGCAGCCATGATCTCCCTTTCACAAAGCCAAATTGTGTGGGGTCTAGAGCTCATCTTCGACTTCCTAGCAGATACCTGAAGGTTTGGGGCCAAAAGTGACTGGTATTTGGAACTGTTCATAATTCCCTCCACCTTGACTAAAGCCCCAGTTACAGTTGAAGAAAAGCAAACCAAAGCATGATACTGCCATCAACATGCTTCACCATGGGGATGGTGTTCTTTTGGTGATGCAAGGTATTGGTTTTGCACCAAACATACCTTTTGGAATTGTGGCCAAAAAGTTCAACTTTGGTATCATCAGACCATAACACATTTTCCCCATGCTTTTGGGAGAGATGATGTATTGTTTTTCTGTGTAAGAAAAGGCTTCCGTATTGCAACCCTACCCCATAGGCCAGACATATGGAGAATATGGGAGATTGTTGTCACATGTAGTACACAACCAGTATATGCCAGAAATTCCTGCAGATCCTTCAGTGTTGCTGTAGGTCTCTTGGCAGCCTCCCTGACCAGTTTTCGTCTTTTCTTTTCATCACTTTTGGAGGGAAGTACAGTTCTTTGCAATGTCACTGTTGTCCCATATTTCCACCACTTTTTGATGACTGGCTTCACTGCATTCCATGGTATATCCAATGCTGTGGACATTTTTTTATACCCTTCTCCTGACTGATACCTTTTAACAATGAGATCCCTTTGATGCTGTGTAAGTTCTCTGCGAACCATGGCTTTTGCTGTAGCAGGCAACTGAGTAAACGTCACGAAAATCCTACTAGGACAGCTGAACTTTATTTGGGGTTAATCAGAGCCTCTTTAATTGATGGCAGGTGTGTACTCAAGAAGACTGAATGATGTAATTAAATCAAAAGGTGCTTCAACAAAGTATTAGTTTAAGGGTGTGCACACTTATGCAACCAGCTTATTGTACGTTTTTTTTTATTTTTTTATATTTTTTCCCCTAACAGATTTGTTTGTTTTTCAATTGAATTGTACAGGTTATAGGTCACATTAAAGGTGGGAAAAGTTTTGAAATGATTTATTATGGTCTCAATTTTTTTATATCACAAAAACCTGGCATTTTAACAGGAGTGTGTAGACTTTTTATATCCACTATATAGATATATATCCCACACTGTGGTTTCTGTTTTTCATGTTTTTCAGTTACTACAAGATGAGAAGCTTTGACAATGTATTCCATAAGTAAAGCTGATTGGCAGGAGGCCACACTTACAATGGCACAAAATGAACCTGGTAGTAGTGTGAAAGGGGAAGTCTTTCAGGAGATGCAGCAGTATGAAGATGCCCCTGGGAAATGGAATGACTCATTTAATGACAACCACACTGCTATCACATTATTAATGTCATATCAACCATGACAAAGTTTTAGCTGCCAGAGGTCTCAATGCATGAGTTTAAGCATTGCCCACAAATGTTAGCAAAACCATTTTTCGCATGATATCTTGTAAAGCAGTGCTGTGAAA